>NW_020538040.1:41409887-41510653 GCF_003426905.1 Ctenocephalides felis | reverse complement strand
TTCATTTCTCTTTGATATTTTGTCTCTGTTAAGTTAGATTTTTTAATCTGTATAATCTTCACCCGAAAGGGACAAAAAACACAAGTCACAACCGTACCCAAAAGATTTTTTTCGCATTTTTGAAAACAAATCATCATTATGACTGGGATAAATTATTTAATTGCAAGCAAAAAATAATTGCTGGTAAATAACTACTAATGTTCAACTTACAGCAAAATAACAAAGTGATCCATCTGTGCAGAATTAACAGTTATTAAAATAATTTGAATATGAAAACTTACTCTTGACTCTTTAAAAGCAATGTTCATGTTAATGTAATGCACTGACTGAAAACAATAATGAAAACTTGTTCGAACAATCATACTTAATCTTTCTCACTATGCATCCTATCTCAAAATCATTATAGTTTATCTATTATACAACTGTCACTACCGTACCCAGTCTCCCCTACCTTGGTGGGATGTTCATGTGCATATGCATTCGCGCATACAAAGGATCTAAAGTAGGCGACCATGTGCATATTTTTACCCAAGTGCAAAATTTAAATATATTCATACTTATGCGTATAGGTGAAATTTATATATGTATCATGTTATCTATGACACGTTTAAAATAATGTTTTATCAAATTGGTTCCTGCAAAAATCATGTCAAGCCTTCCTGCACAAATGATTGTTTGCCATGACAGATAGATACAACGTTCCCAGAAATCGTTCAATTTTAACAAAAGAAACATTATGTCCTAGAATTCAGCTGACGCATTCACAGAATACAATTATAGATCCATTCAATGAAATAAATGGCAATGATAATGTACAATTATATATATATATATATATATATATATATATATAATATATATATAAATAACAAGTTAATAGCAATGTCAGTCTTATATCTTTGACATACGCGATTTGGTAGAAGGAGAGGTAGGGCCATGTCAGTCATATTTATGTGACAAAAAATAGGGTTTTTCAAGAAATTTTGGCAATTTTTAACTCTAATCGAAAATGAAATGTTTTGCATTTCTTCACGTTTTGAATGTTTCTGAACATTTTGGCATACCTCAAAAAAAATGGATGTGTGTGTGTTTTGTATGTCTGCATTTTTCGTCCACGTTTTCGGGCGCAAGGATCAACCGATTTGAATGGTTCAAAAAAATATTCGATTTCTATTGATAGGGAGATGTGCTGATTACTTTTTGGCAAAGGCAGGTCCAGCCGTTATGGAGATATGGAGCAAAGAGTGCAGAAAATAAAGATCGAGTTTTTGAGAGAACGGAGTATTCGATTTGAATTATCTAAAAAATATTCAATTTGCAATGATTGGGAGAAGGAGTGATTAGTTTTTGGCAAAGGCAGGTCCAGCCATTTTGAAGATACAGAGCTAATTGTGCAAAAAATTACAGTTTTTGAGATAAATAAGCGTCCGATTTGAATGGTTCAAAAAACTTTTTACTTGTTTTAACAAAAGAATTGCTTTTGTAAAAAAAATTTTTTGTTTCAATTTTTTTTTCAAAAAAATTTTTTTTTCAAAAAAATTAATTTTTTTTTTGTATATCGAAAATAATTCAGATTCTAATTTTAATTCTAACTAAAGTTTTAATATACTTTAAACAAATAATTTTGAACTTTGTAATTACGTTTATATAATTTTTATAAATATTAGACAGTGTTACAATATACATAATAATCTATTTCAAAACATTTAATATTCCTCGAACATTTCGTCACGGTGTGGGAAGTTTCAGCAATTAGTCTTAAGGCACGATGCCATACACCACTAGTTTTTCTTTGATTCATTAAGCTTTTTTTGTTACATTTTGTGTTTTTTTTAATATTATCGTGGCAATTAACGTATTAAATAAAAATGAAAACGAAGCTAACACTTGCAAGAACCTATGATAATTCTACTAATTATTCTGTCAAAATTGCACCCTATCTGTATCAAATGACACATGATTTATCAAAAAATAAAATTTATTGCAAAAACAATAAAAAGAAATTTGTTCTATTTGTGGTTTTACAGTATGTAGTAAAAATGCCAAGCATTTGACATGCACAAACACATGTCAGATGTTTCTGAAAAATATCTATATAGGTCACATAAAAAACCGTAAAATATAACAAAATTTCTTCCCAAATTGTTTGGATTTACAAAAAAGGCAACGTTTTCACATAAGATTTCGAAGGGTGTGCCTTAAGGACTGTAATTTGTTACACTAAATCTGATAGGGCGCGGTTGGCGTAGTATTTTAAAATAACTTTAATACATCAATTAATTCATAATAAAGGAACACACACTAAATTTTGTTACAACTCGTAGCAAACAACTAATTTTGGTCGTTCGGTTCTGAATGCCATACACATACGAAGATTCTAACCTTACTCGATAGTGACGTTTAATATATTGACAGGGAGCATTAGAAATAATATTTTAGAACATAATTAAATTGTTGGTAAATGAACAATAACTCACCACTATAGCCATACACATTGAATAAAATTGGAACGGTTATATTCCGTACAAAATGAACAAAACTAGCACAGCACATTCAACTGACACCACACACAATGCAGGTTCGTAATGAACTGAAGTGAAGTTCTCGTATTCAAAATGGCTGATGTAGCATTCTGCTCGGGCCACAGATTCTCAAAGTTATGCGCGCGGACGATGACAAAGTTTGATTTCAATTATTCGACACGCTCGGTTCGTCGTATTTGTATTGTGTCTTTATTTGCATTTTTTCATTTTAGCTCAATAGTAAGATTATGTACTTTGATAATAATAATACAAATGAATTAAAATTAACAATTTATTTTATAATATTTACACAAATGTATAAATTTATTGTATTTCAACTACTTTATAGTTTTAAATGACAAAAATTTATTAGGATTAGGTCATAAATATGTTTCTTAGTTAATATAATAATATAAAGCAATATGATAATAATATTAACTTAATAAAAATTAACAATTTATTTTATAATATTTACACAAATGTATAAATTTATTGTATTTCAACTACTTTATAGTTTAAATGACAAAATTTTATTAGGATTAGATCATAAATATATTTCTTAGTTAATATAATAATATAAAGCAATATGATAATAATATTAACTTAATAAAAATTAACAATTTATTTTACACAAATACATTACACAAATGTATAAATTTATTGTATTTCATTTACTTTGTAGTTTCACTATTTTTTATAATTTTAAATTACATAATTTTATTAGGATTAGGTCATAAATATATTTCTTAGTTAAAATAATAATATAAAGTCATATTATAACTAGTGGGGTGTATGGCATCGTGCCTTAAGGCAAATTGCTGGAACTTCCCGTACCGTAACGAAATGTTCGAGGAATGCTGAATGTTATCAAATAGATTATTAAAAATATTGTAACATTGTCTAATATTTATAAGAATTATATAAACTGAATTGCAAACTTAAAATTATTTGTTTTAAAGTATATTAGAACTTTAGTCAGAATTAAAAATAAAATCTGAATTATTTTCGATGTACAAAAAAAAACTAAAAAAAAAACTTACTTTTGATACAATTTTTTTCCCCAAAATCAATTATTTTGTTAAAACAAGCTGAAAGTTCTTTGAATCATTTCAATTGGACGCTTAGTTCCCTCAAAAACTGCCATTTTTTTCACATTTACCTCTGTATCTTCCAAATGGCAAAATACCATTGCCAAAAACTAATAATCACTTCTCCCAATCATTACTAATTGAATGTTTTTTAGATCATTCAAATCGGATGCTCCGTTCTGTACTCTTTGCTCCGTATCTCCGTAACGGCTGGACCTGCCTTTGCCAAAAACTAATCAGCACATCTCCCTATCAATAGGAATCGAATGTTTTTTTAACCATTCAAATCGATTGATCTGTGCGCTCGAAAACGTGGACGAAAAATTGTATCCATACATACATACAAACACACATGCATTTTTTCTGAGGTATGCCAAATCGTTCAGAAACCTTCAAAACGTTGAGAAATGTAAAAATTTTCAATTTCGATTTTCGGCCCATTACAATAACTTACCCTACGGGAAGTTAATAATAAATATATTATCTACCCAAAGGCAGGTCCATGGTATGAGAGAACCGCAAGTTAATTTATTTTTTTTCACTTACTTGTTTATTATTTCCTTTACCGTTTTATTGCCAATAATTATTGACCATTAATCACTTTTTATTCATTTTATGCATTTTTCTTTCCAAATTTCTGCTTTCATGCTTCTTGGTCTTGTGCTTCGGCTTTCAGTTTCCTGTATTTTCTTTTTTCGTGTAAGTTATCAACCATCTGCATTCTTCTTTTTCCTTGATCTTTCAGTTCTTTTATTTTACTTGCGACGACGTCGTGTAGATGTCGATGACGTCTTATGGCGGAATGGGTCTGATCCAGTTTCCTTTTCTTTCTAGGATCGTCCCCATAGTCCAGTCATTATAGTAAGTTCACCTCGGAATTCGAGATACCTAGCTGCAAGTCTGTAAATACTTGTAAATACATATGGTAGAGTGTACGAAACATATGTAGGTTGTGAGACAACTTTTAGGGTGCAAAATACAAGTATTTAGAGACTTACAGCTGGGTATGTCAAATTCCAAGATTCTTACCTAATTTAAGCTTAAATGACTGGACTATCGGTGGAATTCTTACTTTGCCCACTCTTCTCAATACTTCTTTATTCAGTACCTTATTTGTCCACTTTATTTCTCCATTCGTCTCCAGCACCACATAAAGTGATATATAGTTATTTAATTCAAAATATTACTTTTATATATATATTTTTGATAAATTATTTGATTATTTTTATTTAATACCTTTGTTTTATGAGTCTGAACCCAGATTTAAAAAATAAATAAATATTCTATGTTGCTCATGTAAATTTTTATCTGTTTCAATGTACCTCGAATTTCTGACAACTATATTGATAAAACCACAATTGATACCACAATTTAGAAAGAAATTTAAAATTTTCATTAATATGTAGAAGCAGTTAATTCTCGAATAATTCGTGAAAAATCTGTAAATTTTACTTGTTATTTTTTACATTTAAAAAGTTTTATTACTTTTATTAAATTTATTGATAAATGTATTAAGACAACACTTGCGGCCGTAGTTAAAAACAAAAAAGTCAGACTTCAAAGTTTTGGTTTTAATGTTCCAATAAAAAATTATTGCACAAGCTTTTATAGTCTGATTCATATCTGCGCATCAAATTCAGTTATTGAATTGTTTCTATTTCCAAGTGAATCATAAAATCTATTTGCAAACTACTGCATCTAATAATTGATGATATTGACGTATAAAGTTTAATTTTTTTTTTAATTTTATTCGAAATTTATTTTGGTCACAATATTTTGCAGTTGTTTTATTATGTTGACACCATAATAATGTCAATTTAATAAAATATATTATTGCTATCATCATTCAATTAATTTTAATTGATGAACGAATATTCATAAATCGTGCAGAAATAAATTATTTCACATTTATTTGATGTCAAAGCGATAAAGCATTTCAAATGTACAGTTATGATATCACATAAAGGTTCTCAAGCGTCATGTATGCTTTAGAATCACGAAATACAAATATTAAATATATAAATCAATTATTAAAATATTTGTTTACAAGAACATTGTCAATATAAAAACTTTTGAAATGTTAGAAACTTTAAATAAATACACAACAAATATTTATTTATTTATTTATTCAACCCCCATGGCAATAATACAATATAATTACATTTTAAAGTGTACAAATTATAAACTAAAGATAATATATGAAAAAAATAGATTATTAAGAGTTCATAGATAGCTTCGTATATCTACATAACACTTAATATAAACTACAAATATATAACACTAAAGAAAAACTAATAATATTAAACATTTAATAAACTATAAATCACTACTTAAAACAGTCATTTAAGGGTACTTTTTCTGGTTTGATTTTTTATATTACTCACAGACAGACCAAAGATATCAATCTCAGAAGCATCAGCTCTCTGTAAAAATAATATACTTGCCCACTAGCACTAGTACATCATATGTCATATACATCATACATAATATACTTACATCCGGAATTGTTCTATAAGCTGGTGTGATGTAATTCCTCATAACCTTGCCTTATCAGAAGGCAACCCAGTGGCTTTCGAACGAAATTTAATTATTTAATGTCTCATAAGACTAGTTTCACGTGAAATAATATTTTTAATTAGAAACTGATATCACAACTGTTTGATATAAGGTACCCCGAATCAGAAACAAAATCTGGAACGTTGCGGTTGCAAGACCAAAGCTTTTATCACTTGAGCTGCAAACAAGCCCTCGATAATTAAAAAACGAAAAGACGATCTGAAAGCATTATTGATTTACAGTTATAATTTTGAACTACTATTTCAAGGTTAATATTATATAAGTTCTAGTTGACCATGTTGGAGGCGGATTTAGTGTATTATACGCGTATATCTGTGTCTGCAATGGATATTGTCGCCTGAAAGGTCATCAACCAGGTCGAGCGATGGTCAGATCATTTAGCTGTAACTATTCTCCCCAATATATCCACTATAGCAGTGGGTTCCAACCTTTTTTTGCACCGCGCTCCCCTGCTCTAATAAAAAAAAATGTTGCGCCCTCCTTATTTTTTTCAACAGTTTAATTTTAAATACTCAACTGATTTCATCGGACAACAAATTAATATGCAACCCAGTAAACACCGTGTGACGTGAGCGTCGGCAGCAACCTGAAATCCACAAGCATTCCTTCGGCGCTGTGACACTCATGTATAATCAATGTGGACTTCAGATTGCAACCGCCGCCCGGTGTTTACTATTAGGAGTATTATGTAAAATATGCATAAAACTAATTATTGTTGGTTCTTTTTTAATATCAGTTATTTTCGATAATAGTATTCTGGAAACATATGTACGCGCCCCCTCCAAGAACAGCCTAGTGCCCCCCTGAGAGGGCGCGCTCCACTGGTTGGAAAATGCTGCACTATAGAGTAAAATAAGAATAAGAAATAAAAGTTAGAAAACATTTCTGTATAATAATACAGTATTATTCCAAAAATACCTCTGAATGAAATATAACTATTCAACAGGTTTAATCACAATAGTAATCCTGGTTTTCACTCGTATATACCGAATTAACCAACATCCATCAATGTGATGATAGATCTGCCAATCAGCTGTGCAGTGAAAAATGCAAACTTTGACACAAATGAATTTAATATGATGTTAACTGGTTAATTGTTATTGTTCAGGTTGGAAAGGTCATCGCAGGATATCTTTCCTTCCAAGAGCACAATCAAAATTTCGAAATGATTGACCTATCGTATACATTATAGACTCCTCCTTGAAATATAAACTATTATAACAATTTTTGAATGATATATGAGTTGTAGTTGTAGAATAACCTAACTTAACCAGGCTGAAAAATGAAAATTAATGTACAGATGCAACGTTACGTGACGGCGACTGTCGACGGCCTCGCGTATTCGGGAGCTTCGCAAAGTTGTTAATTATTTGAAATCTGTGTAATTTTCCTAATTGTTGTAATTAGTTGAACTATATTTTGGTTTACGCATTCTGACATTTTTTCAATTGATAATGAGTGAAAGGGGAGGCCTAAAAAACCTCCAATTTTTCCGACGTCCATGCGTGGTCTAGCGCCGCCACTGCAAATGAATTATAATAAAAATGTAAATTCAAGTAATAGATTTATTCCGCCTTATATACTTAACCCATCGGTCGGCGTGGTCTGGCCAGACTTTTTTCAACTTCAATTAAAAAAAAATACTTCTTGTAATCCTAGTCAAGAAATTTCATTAGCTGTCGATCAATGAAAACATCTGGACGAAAAAATGTACAGAAGGATAATTATAATGATATTAACTTTTTTATACTTCGAACGGTCGGAAACGTCTGTCTAGACCACCCATACATTTTGTATGAAATATACGCTTTTTGATATATGTAAACCAGTATTTTGTCTTTTTTCATGGTATTTTCTATTCAAACTGCGTTTTATATATTCTTCGCTATGTGTTGTAACATGAACGTTAGTATTTTCATGACGAGAGTTCCTTGAAAACCTACCAAACTTATTGGTAATCGCAAACACTGAAAATCGGATGAGTAATGCACACATTATCAACAATTTTTAAATTAAAAAGTGAAATTATATTTTCACTTTGAGTTTTACAGCTCATTTCAAAGGCGACGCACCTCCTTACGTTTTCATTTGAATTTCACATTCATTTCAAAGACGCCGAAAAAGAATAAATATTGTTTTCCATTGATATAAAACAAAAGCAACGATTTTTTTTATATTTCTTGATTTTTTTTATATAATATAATATGTAATATTTTTATTATAAGCAAGCTCAACACATGCAAAAGACGGTAAGAAAAAGAAAAAATCAAAACTATAAATATTTACTACTAATAATCGTTAATATATAAAACACCAAAAACTCATTTATCCCATATAAATGCATGTAAAATGAATGGTGGTCCAGCCAGACCTTTCCGACCGTTCGAAGGTGAAAAAATATCCGACCGACGGAGGGTTAATAAAACTTCAATGAAACAATAATAAATATATGACAAATAATTTATTTTGTATATTCAATCATTAATATTATGCTTTATAGTAACATTTTACCACATGTGAAAAGAGCATGAGTCAGTGTATTTATGTATTTATATATATATATATATATATATATATATATATATATATATATATATATAATCATTAGAGCATTCTTTCGAAACGCATTCGGTAACAAAGTTATAATAACAATTTTGAAAATTACAATTAATAATCACCGTTAATTCAAAAATAGGTCATGTGTCCTTTATCTATATAATCTACTCTATCGATGATTATATTTTGACGCATTTGAATGCAATATATATTACTTTTGTAATTTGAGCAATTTCTCAAACATACTAAGACTAAAACAGCTTAAAAATCGAAATTTTGCAAACATTTTAGACACTTCAAATCCATTCCATCTAAGTGTTTGTAAGGCATTCTGATATATGTGATGTGCAACATACTTAATGAACAATATATTATTTTTATTTAATTGACTACTCTGATATATAATGCTCTCCTAACAAACATCTACTTTTGTAATTACATATTGACATATAGGAAGAAAAGAAATCAGAGGTTTCATTTACTAAACATTAATATATATAAATCCAGTGTAGAAATAAAAATTAAATACATTTTTCCAGTAAATTTATAGTGTTTCAAATGAATATGTTAGTTATTAATTGATTAAAATAAAATTTAAATATAGCACAGCTGCTTATCTTGATATGTTGGGAATGCTGCTTACTGCAGGGAGTATTTTGCATAGCAGTGCTTTACAAATACAATTTCTCACGGTGTTTATATATAATAATAATAATAATAATAATAATAATATATACTGATTGAAGAATATTTTAACAAGAAAAAATCAGATCGATTGGTGACTCTCTAAAACTCAATGTATCTAAATATCCATCCTATTATTCATATGTATTAAATTGTAGGAATGTGTTTAAATTTATAATGTAAGATTTATCAGTAAACGATTTACAGTGGGCAAATGCTGTTCCAAAACATAAACTGAAATTAATATAAGCAAACTTATTGAAAATAATACATAGTTGAATATCTATATGTGAGTTACTCGATGCAATATTATGCGGTAAATTATGTATTCCGAGCTTATAAAACTAAGCTAAAAAGTAATTTTACAGTAATTTTATGATTATTTTCATGTACCATCAAAATTACAATTATTACAAAGTTTAACACAAATTAATTATTCAAATTATTTGTCAATTGAAAATTTCAAGCCAAATAACACCCACTGTAAATAATTCAAATATATCATCCCTGCCGTCACTAAAACCAGGTCTGATGTGATATTCTAAGTTCAAAATGTACACATTTGTAAAATGTTCACAAAAAAGGGTGCAAAACGCTCACTCGCTACTACAAATTTACTCATAATTTATATACATCTAATTAATTACATTAACTCAAGTAATATAAAAATAAAAACTATAAATTAGGAATGAGTACTACTTAATCCTATTATAAATATATTGTTTATATTTGTATCATTGTGATGCATATAGATATTGCATCAACACACACACAAACAATTATTTCTAGAACTAACTTATATAAATATTTACAGATAATATATCCTCTTAATAAATTCAGATTACATTGCATCTATCCCCCACAAAATACAGAAAATTGCTTATTACTTTTCACAGCACGTAACACAGCTTGCGCTAATCCAATTAAATTAGGAAGTGGTCTTGAATATTCTTAAAACTTGTCTTAATTATATAAGAACTACATAATTGGTCTATCACATTTTTTAAAATTTTCAAGAAGATTTGACAGGCATTAATATGAGGCAGACGATTATGAAGTTAGATGTATAATATAATAAAATGTCATGCAAAGGCCGCTGCACTCACACAACAATCTCAATACTTTTCTACTGGACAGTATACTTTTGAAAATCGGTCGTGACAATTGCCTAAATTTTATGCTCAATTAAAAATAGGATTTCATTTATAAATATATCATTTTGTTCTATGGTGACACCAGCATCAAATTACAAACTTAAAGTTAATTTCTTAACATAATAACTCCAGTTTTACAATATCATTTAAGAAATGACGTTCGACAAATAATTTTCATTTTTATCCAAAATAGCAGTTATGAGCATAATTTTAAATTATAAATAGTCAACTTTGCATTAAAAATAAATTGTAGAAAATAGAGAGAAGATAACTACAAATTATAAAGACAAATCAATGAGATATTTAAAATCATGTCACTATAACTTTGTTGCATTAAATATTTAGTTCGTTATTCTAAGACCTTACACTAATAATAAGTACAATCACTTCAAAACAAAACAAAATAATATCTATTAATAAAGATTATTTGCTAATCATAATAATTAAAAACCATTTGACATATGAACACTTCTATAATACAGTGAATTAAACTAGGCTCAAATAAATGGCATATTGTTCAAACTTGTTCAGATATGTACACACATAAAACTCACATATTGATTTGTGATGTATACCACATAGACACAGAAGCATGTTCAAATGCAAATAATATTTCTGCTAAATTAAACTAAAAAAAATCAGGCCAAAAATTATTAAAAACAAAATTATTCTATTCATGCATTACTTAAAAAGTTTATATTTGGTATCAACTGTGATTCTTCGGGCCGCATATCATAGTTTTCAATTTGAATGTGCTGAGAAGTGGTTCTTCTGTGTTTGGGGTCAAACTCTAATCTCATGTCTTTTGAATTATTTCTGGAGTGCGTTGTGCTCTTACTTCTATATTCATTGTCACGATTCTTCATCATTTCTAGATCTTTTGTGCTGTGTCTACGACTAGCTAGCATTTCATAATCTATAGCCTTGATATCTCTAGGAGGCCTGCCAAGTATATTAATCTTACTCAAATCGCGAGAGTTGTTTCGAGAATGGTTTGTCACCATTTTCAAATCATTTGAATTTGCTCTGCGGTGACGCAAAACCATTTGTCCATCTTCCAATATTGTCATTTCAACTTCTAAGTCATTCGTGTCAGGATGCTGATGACGCAATTCTAATTGTATTGTCTTTGAATCATTCCTGAGATGTTTAGTGGCAGTTAGGACTTTCTGATTGCTCTCTACATTCTGTGATGGAGTTTTGGTTTCAGATGGTCTTAAAATATTTTCTGGAGTGTAAGGTGGTAGACCTTGATTATCCACGGAAGGTTTTTCTTCAAACACTAAAATAATCAATTAAATGTCTTGAAAAATTCTTACAACAAAACAGCTTTAAAAAGCGCATTTTTTGGCCACAGGACCTTCAATTATAATAGCTTCTTTCTTTTGAGTTTAGAAAAAACAAGTTTGATAGATGAACAGAGCAATAACAAGATTAAAATATACTTTAATGCAATAATCAAAAGTGTCAAGTATAAAGTACTCTATAAATATGTGTTTATGATAATCATTCAGTGGTGAAGGTGATAATGTGCATAAAAAACATGGCTTCAAAATAGATTAAAAACTCAAAGCGACAGTGTAATGCAACAGTTCATAGAATTGTGTAAACTAATGACCAACCTATAAT
This sequence comes from Ctenocephalides felis, assembly GCF_003426905.1. NCBI lineage: Eukaryota > Metazoa > Arthropoda > Insecta > Siphonaptera > Pulicidae > Ctenocephalides > Ctenocephalides felis. Next base: position 41,498,443 of record NW_020538040.1, on the reverse strand, counting down.
GTTAATAATCTTATATTATTTATTCAACTCACATTTATCGAGACTAATTATCGATCCTACTAAGTCGTTAGTAGTCACTGGTCGGGCTTCATCTAAATTCTTGCGTCTCCTGACTAAGTACCAATCAAACATGAAGATCGCAAGGGCTACAATCTTGATTCCTGCACACAACCCCACATATCTGAAAAATAAAATGTAACAAAATTAAAAAGAATTATTAAATTAATTAAATCATGTTTGCAAATTTAGTGAGTGCATGATTTTAATAAAATAGTTTAATTGCATTGCATTTTTTATTTAACGTACCTGTATCTGAATTGTTCTATATCGTACAATAAGCATCGACCGCCCGTTTCGCCACATGTAGATTTCCAGAGAATGCATGTGGAGTCAATTAAATTTCCAAATAATATTGGAGCAGGGATATAGCCGAACAATCTAAAAATTACGAATTGCATACCAAGTGCAAATGATCTTTCTTCTTCGCTCACAGACCTGAAAATAATAGTTTTTGTAAATTTAAATGTAATAATTTATATTAACAGATATAATTAAAATAGAAAAAACTACAGTTCGCGTTTCACATCTGAACAAATTTGGAAGGTGGAAATTTTATAATTTTGGACACTGATTGTTTCAACACAAACGTTAACTATATAAATCCACTATCGTATTAGCTTACCTTAAAACTATCATGAGCAAAGGCATTTGCGTGACTGCCACAATGAAAGTCATGAAGAAAAGCAGAATTAAGAATGGATATATAGTTCTACATGGCGAGGAACAAGGACCAGCTGTCGCTACTGGTACTACAGTGACCTCGGCGAATTCGTCTCCAGTATTAGGCGAAGTCAAGCCGGCAGCCAAGGCTGTCAGGTTGCTGTGTATGCCTGTAAAAATAACGATTAAAATCTTACTGGAGAATTTAAGATATAAATATATGTACAACTTTATCTATTTAGTGTTTAGCAAGTTTTTAAAAAAATGTATATACAGTGGTACCCCTACTTACGAGTGACCTGATGAATGTTTCGTCAGATGTAACAATGATTACAACTCTCTCTCCAATCATAGAAATATTTTGGCATCAGTATTTGCAGTACAGTTATATATGTTGAGTTTGCTTTTTCTACTGTTTGTACATTTACAAAATATTTACTTTCATAACAACAAGTTAAAAAAAAAATCACTTGAATGACTTGAAACCTCTCTTGAATTAAAGCATGAAATCATTTTAAGATATGAGGATGGAGAGAATGTACGAGCGTAACTAATTTAAATAAATAAAGTAAATTTTTGTGATTTTTTTACAATGCTGAAACAAATTAATGGAATTTGAATGCATGTATATAGGAGGAAATGCTTCGAGATATAAGCGAGTCGACATACGAGCGTGGTTAAAGAACGAATTACTTGTATGTCAGGGTATCACTGTATTCCTTGTTCTGCATTTTAATATGGTTCATTAAAATTTACTTTGAATTTTAGAGTTTGCGACACTGACACATAGTTTTCTTTAAATCTTTAAGTAAGAAGGAGGACGATGTCCAAATTCAAGGCAAAGAGCCAAGTAATCGTAAGAATTTCAACTTACAGGCACAATTGGTGTAGTTTGACCTTGAAGAAAAGGCAGTGCATCCTGCATGACAAGGGCTAAAATAAGTTAAACCATTGTTTCCGCAAACCGGTTCTACGTCGGTCATCCGGCACTCACAACCAAAGTTGCAAGCCGCAGTAAGATTCACACGGAACGGCTCCAGCGGTGCGGTACTAAAATAAGAAATAGAAATAAGAATTTGTCAATACTTGTTCCAATATTTATTGATATTTAAATATAGGATCAGGTTTTTATAACATCCAATTTAATTATAATTTGGTTTAGGAACTTTCCAAGAACGAAACACTAACATATTTCTGCGTCAAAACAATGCAGTACGTTCGAAATAGTTACTGGTAAGAACCTTCCAGGTTACATAGCAGTCACGTGTAATGATGCAGTTATTACGCAATTTTAGTTATTACATCTTGTGGTTTACATATACAAGTTGTGTTCAAGGACGCGCTATCGTTACAATTTTCGCATGCAGAGTTGGTTTATTTTTTGATTTTGAAAGAAATTTGTATCAATGCTCTAAAAAGTTGACAGTGGTGTGAAAGACACAAGTGTTATATACAAACTCTTCTAAGATAGTTGAAAAAATATATCTAGAGTAGTATCCTAACTCTCATATAAGGCATAAGTTGCTGAGTGAATACAACATTTGTATGATAGTTACCTGGTATATCATGTAACAGAACGTAACTTTAAACTTTACTAAATCGTATTTCTAGTAAAATTCTAATATCATATAAGATATTATAGTATAATATATATATATATATATATATATATATATATATATATGTGTATATAATATTCTGTAAACTTACTTGTTATAATATGGTATGGTAGTTCCGGCCATCTTAACATTATCGCAACCCAAAAAGAATAACAAACCATAACATAGAAGACAAATAAAATTAGAAATTAAAACAAATTGCACAGCGCCCTTTGGTCTGAGTTCTAATCGTTTCAGTAAACATCCACCCATGAAAATTCCTATGCAAGCTCCTGGTATAGCTATTGAGCCTGAAAAATTATAATGTACTCTGTTATTAACTATCAGAACAATGTATAATTAGATCTATTTAAGAAAAAACTGAAATAATCTAATTCGACCAGTTAATTTAGGAATTATAACTCGAAGTCCTTGAATGTTAGTTTTTTGATAATGTTTATATGCTTTATATAAAACTGTGCATGCCAGTTTCTGATCAATAGTATAGTGACTGTACGCCATTTATTTATTATGTAGGATCTGTGTCAGAGATAATTATAGAAGATATGAAGCAAAATTATCAAAATGTGTCAAGAAGTTAAATATAATTAAATATAATAATATTTTACTACTACAGAAATTTTGTTGCAAGTACCAGTTGAAATATATGTAAATGACTAAACAAATGGCTCAAAATCTTCAAATAAAGCAATATTTTATAATAATTCTGAATTACCTGTGAAAACACTAGCTTGACTCTTTCCCAAACTGAATTGCGTCTCTAAATATTTAGGCAAGAAGACTACAAAGCCCGATACTATAATCAATTCCATACATGCTCCCAAGCACGTGACAACATACACGGGATTACACACTAATCTCCACATAGAATTTGGAATATCTGAAAAAAATAAGATACATAATTAATTATACGTCAATTATTAGTTCACTTTAAGTTTTCAATGTGCTCTTTGCCCGTTGCAGAAAAAACTTATCGTTTTGACAAACCTTTAAAAAGTTGGTTGTGTTATAATTATGTAGTTTAGTAAACATTTCGATGGAACAAATTATCGATTCAAATTGTTCATTTAATCGATTTGACAGTGCAAAGAATATCTGATCAAAAAGTGTAAAAAGAGGACGTATGACTGTTTGACATATGCATATTCATATCATTTTTATTATAATACAGTGTCTATTATACTTAAAATCATTTTGAAATTTATCTAGAAAATGATAATTCATCGTAGGATCTTCTCTTTTTGAGACTTTAAAATACAGTTTAAAAATCGTCGAGATTTAAAAGAAATCAAAACAGTGGCTTCCTAATTCCATAAAACTAGCCTAAAATATAGTTGCTTCCAAACGCGTCCTAAATTCACAAACGCACATTTTAATTTTTTAATTTAAGAGTGATATTAAAATTATCAGCGTCTAGAAAATGTGAAGATAGCTGAAACTAAAGTGACACTTATCGATTTGATAGGTACTCAATATATAAATAGAATTAAACAATAAATAACTAAGCATGGATGAAAATTGCTATATTTTGTTTAATAAAAATTAATGATTTGTATCGATACCTTTGATATCCTTTCCATAACCGCTGTCCATGGTTTTGTTCTGCGTAGTTGTTTGCCCATTTCCAGAATTAGCAACACGTGCCTTTTCTAGAAATTTTATTTTCTCCTTTTCACGCGTTAAAACCTTAGGGAAGGAGAAAAAGGGTATGGCAACCAATATCAGGAGGAAACCACACAGCAAGAAGCCACCCCACCACATTCCAACCCATCGATGATCGCCGGGGCCTGAAAAATAAATAAAATATTACTTTTTTATAATCATTAATCAATAACGCGAATACAAACTTACTGCAGACTATTAAACTCGTTTCTAAGCTTAAATTCATTATGAATTATAATTTCCCATAAAAACTACACACGGAGTATCATATCATAAGACATATTTAATTTGAAAAACAAAATTAATGATTCAAAACAAATGCATTTACCGTCAAATATTTCATAATGACGGAAATATTTAAAAACAAATGAATAAGATATTTTTTCATATTAAAATTTTTGTATAAATACGTTTCACATTTCACTCACCAATCGATATTATATTTGTTGAAAAAGAATCCATATGAAATGATAGCAGATAAGCTCCCAGTAGAAAACCTAGCACAGGCCCAAACGCCGCCATACTGTACATGAAACCTGAAAGAAAATAGTTTTTTTTTATAAGACCAATAAATTAAATCAAATTTATCAAATACATTCTTCACAATACGTCTACAATTAACGCAATGCGTATTTTCTTTTAAAAAAATATATATTAATTTATACTCAACTTGTTTGAACATTGTAATATAAAAGCTTCGAATACAAATTAAATGTAAAAATTGTTTAAATATCACAAAAAATTAACGAAAATATGATATCTACACGGTAATCATACCTTTTGAACATATTTTTTTACATATTATTGGGATGTCTTTTATGCATTCAAAGCATGTAATTTTAATACAATACAATATATATATAAAAATTACAACTTCTAATTTTATTACACATTTTGGCAAATTTTTTCGTAATCTTGATGTTGACGGGGTGATCTTTTCTGTTAGCAATTTGATTGTACGCAAAATACTTTAATATACGAGGTGTGTTCAAAAAGTACCCGGAATTACTAATAATTAAATTTCGCGGGTCTGGAGTGTCTGATTGTCAAAAAATTTTTTTTATTGTGTTGGTATACATGCCCCTAAAGTATGATGAAATTTTCAGCTATATTCACTGTTTACTTTGTCTGTGGTAGTCGCTAAGGTTCGACGTGTTTTTCTGAGCTCGGCGATTTTTACAATGGAAGAATTGAAAAGTCAAAGAATTTGTATTAAATTTTGCGTAAAAAATGAAATAAAGTGTTGCAAAGTGCAAAAATTCACCAGATATGGCTCCGTGTGACTTTTTCCTATTTCCAAAGTTGAAGAGACCCATGAAAGGACGGCGGTTTTCCTCGATTGAAGAAAATCGCTGAGAGTGCTCAAGGACATATCAAAAAGTGAATATCAAGGGTGCTTCGAAAATTGGAAAAAACGCTGGCATAAGTGTATTATATCTGGGGGGGACTACTTTGAAGGGGACCACATTAATGTAGACGAATAAATAAATATTTTTTTGGAAAAACGAAAATTCCGGGTACTTTTTGAACAGACCTCGTAAGTTTGGTGCATCACAGACCCTTCGTTACCATTATATTTACTATTGGAATACTATTTTCTAATATTTCAAATAAAGCGAATACATAATCATTTTTTGCGTAATCAGCTAACCCTTCAATTTGACTGGTTTCCTTAAAGATTTTGAAAGTTTATCACTATTATAATTATGTTTATAATACATATTATTAAAAATTTAAATTTGCAATACAAATTAGTTAAGATTAGTGTTAAAGTTTTTTCGGACAAAATAAGAGATTTGTGACAATGACAAATAGATTCGAGATGTGGGATTGGATTGGAGGTGAGATTACGTAGATAGATCAGAAGTGCTGTCACAAATCTTTATATTACTTGCGAGCATACTCGTAAGGAGTAATTTAATTTTGTGGTGTATTACATTTGGCCTTAAGGTAAATTGCTGAATCTTTCCGATCTATATTAAATATTGTTTACAGATCGAAAAGTTGACATTTGATATAAAATTAGAGATTATAAATTGAAAAATACACATAACTTTTCATATCAAGTACATTAAGTTCTAAAAAAATTAAATTGTATTCAAATTCAATAAAAATCTTACAATTTAGGACATTCGATAGTTCTTTGCACTCTTATTATTCCTAGTTAAGAATATTATTGAATAGAACAAATAAAAAAAATCGAAATGATTGTTTCTTAAATAAATTCATTTAAGCTAGGCGCTTTTCATGTGGCGGATTATGTTTCAAATTTAGGGGCCAATTAGAAATTAGAAATAGAGTTTGTGATAAACTGTAAAATAGTTATGTATTTGCTGTGCGATCATGTGGTTTTACACATAAAACCTAACCTCCAAATGGCTCAAATATCAATAATTTATCATTGGTGCAACTTTCTGTTGTGACTTTAATAACACATAGTGAAATCTCAATAAAGTTAATATTCTGACTCAGAGGTTAGGTATTATGTGTAAAACGTGCGATGGCACAGCAAATACATAGCTTTTTAACAGTTCATGGCTACCAACTCATACCATTCTAGACCCGTAACATAATATTTCTATTTTATCGAAAAATTTTTCCCATAATCCCTTAATTTTTTCCAGAATTTTATTTTGTTAGTATTTAAACAACTTTTTTCAAACTTATGCTACGCCAAAATGCGTGTAGGCACGTGATACATGTAGTATATGGATCTAAATCAGAAAATTAGTCATTTCGTATGGTATATGCATCAAAACCTTAAAATTATAAATATACATAACATTTTTTGAGATGATTTAGATTCCTAAAAATTATTTATTCTAGTTATATATCCTATTATTTTTATCAAGTTATAGTCAGTATTTGTTTGGCCTAAGCTAGTAAAAAATATTCCGTTACTGATTGCTGCTCGTACCGGACCAAAAAAACCTCTATAAATACCGCTATTAATGTATACTGTGTATAGATTGTGCTATGAATTTGCGTGCTTACATCGAAATGTGTATAAAAAATAGTGTGTCACAATAACATAATATTTCTATTTTATCGAAAAATTTTTCCCCATAATCCCTTAATTTTTTCCAGAATTTTATTTTGTTAGTATTTAAACAACTTTTTTCAAACTTATGCTACGCCAAAATGCGTGTAGGCACGTGATACATTAGTATATGGATCTAAATCAGAAAATAGTCATTTCGTATGGTATATGCATCAAAACACCTAAAATTATAAATATACATAACATTTTTTGAGATGATTTGATTCCTAAAAATTATTTATTCTAGTTCTATATCCTATTATTTTTATCAAGTTATAGTCAGTATTTGTTTGGCCTAAGCTAGTAAAAAAAAATATTCCGTTACTGATTGCTGCTCGTACCGGACCAAACAACCCTCTATAAATACCGCTATTAATGTATACTGTGTATAGATTGTGCTATGAATTTGCGTGCTTACATCGAATGTTGTATAAAAAATAGTGTGTCACAATGTAAACACAGGATGTCAACAAAAACTGATAACGACCGTAGCTATAACTAACTATCTTGCGATATGATTTAATATTAATGATATGATTATTGACCTACATTTCAGGAAACGAGTGGAAGTTTTTTTTTTTTGTACTGCCATTAAATATACGACTACATACTACATTTGATTGATCGCCTTAACACTAGGCATATAAACTGTGAAGTTTATATTAAAGACCTTTTCGATATTCAAGAATATCAGCAACGCTCTATAAATTTCTAGTCTAGTTCTATATATCTAATAAATTATTTTTAGAAATTTATATAATTCGAAGAAAATTCTGGAGCAATTGCTATGCTATCTCTTCCTCATATATATATATTTGCATCGTAGCTGTGACAAATTGCAATGTTTTGCCTAACACTAAAAATTCAATCTAAAATAATATTTTTTTATTTGAATTGACAAGAAATAGTGTAGCAGTATTCCTGTGAATTATTATTACTATTATCAGTTAACTTCTAATTTACATTCCACTGAAGATGACATATGATTATATGTATCATAATAAATTTCTACAACTTTTAATTGATGTATTGCCCCAAGATTTAAACAAATAAATGTATGCTAAATACACGAAAGAATAGCTAAACATTGGAATATCTTTTTTCGGTGGTATGATAGAAATCAGGGTATGAATAATTGTATTGCGAGAGACTGTATCGTGAATAAAATACTGCATGTCAGAAGTAGGATCGAAAAGCACTGCACTGCATTACGGCCTGCTAGAAATGCCGTATTGTTTACAATGGAGCTTGCCAACTCCTATTGATTCGCCACGCAAGAAATCAAGAGCTACAAGCTAGGTAATGAGGCCGCCGCATCGATCGAATACTGTTTATGCTCATAAACTCGATTAAAATACTGAACTTCAAACATTCACGCATTTAACAGATTTCATTTTAATTGCATCGTTTTACTTACATCTGATCAGTATAATTATATAAGTACATAATGCAATATAATATAATACGAGTTAAATTCGTTCCGTAACCATACGCATCTCAAAGCAATGTTCCTCATATAAATACATCGAAATGTCACTAATTCGTTACTGGTCTATCGTTTTTGTTATGTTTTTTCAATATTAAAAATAAATTCACTGTTTACTTATTATTTTTTTTAATTACTGTTTTTTCTGTCTATTCATATTGCGGAAATGAGCTAGACATGTTTCGTTGAGTAACTCCTATTATCAAACTGTTTCAACTTTTTTGGGGTGATTTTTACTCACAAGCTTTTAGAGCTCAGAAAGCTGCTTATAAATTATTGTGAGACCCTCAGCTAGAGTTATACCCTTTATCAATTCCTTCTATTTAAACACAGTGCATATCTATATTATGAGTAAAAAGTACTAGCAAAAACCATGTAATTTATTTTATTCGAAAATTTTCAATAATAAAATTTTCAAGTACATATTTTACAATTTTGCAATCCCGATTAATGTGCCAACTTTAGTCATTTTTTTATAGAAGAACCTCCCAAAGTCGACCGATTTTAAAAATTTTAAATTCATAGTTGAACAAAAAACCATAATTCTTGAAAATTTGAAACAGTGTGTTATTGTTTTTGCTTGTGGTTCTAAAAATGTTATTGATTACACGATTATGATTCTAAAGTTGAAATGTGTTTTAAATTAATTAAAAATTACCAGAATAACTGAAAAGTGGTCATAATTATACCAAAGCTCTGGATTGCACTTAAAAGCTTGTAATTTCCAAACAACGCGAGACGATTTTTTTTCCAATTTTTTTCGGGACAGTTAAGATTAATACCATCACCCCGCTTCGGTTTGACGTCAAGGTCTGGGGCACCCTATATAATTGAAATGAACAACTATAAAATAATTTACTATCGTAAAACAGGCAAAATAATTCTATGGCAAGAAAATCATTATCACAACTAACAAAATTTTCCATATTTTAATTTTGCCATTAACACTTCTCTAGGAAACCCTTAATTGCTCAAAGCTTGTATCTCTAACTTGGCTCGTATGTCAATGTAACAAATCGCTCCTTTGGCTGTTCGTATCTCAAAACACTAGTATGTCAGGCCACTCGTAAGCCCGGGTGTATATTAAATATATTACATTTTATGTATACAATTATTCTTGTATGTACATAGAAATAAAGGAGTTGTTCAAAAAACGATTATATGCTAAATGTACCAGATTAAAAGGTCAATGAAAAAAGATTTATTGCAAAAGAACGAAATAGACATTTTTTTCGAAAATTGATTATTTCCCAGTAAAGTCTTTTCTCTATTATCTCGAACTTTTTTAATCTGCCTGAAAAATGTGCTTTCTGTACTCGGTGAAATCAATTAATTCAGGGCCTAAGCGCACGTTTGCGTTTGCTGTTAAACGCTATAAAACGACAGTTCTCCTGGGTTAGCTAAATGCTGGGTTATCTAATTATGTGTATCTGAATAGGTAACTCTTCTCTCTGCACAGAGTTATGACACTCTTTTAAATGTATTCAAACCCTCGACTTGTTTTATCTCCTGATTTATTTACACGTGCAAATGCTTCCCTGTGTCATCTTACAATAAAAGTAACGGTGCGATCGCTTCGTCGTCTCAGTACCTGCGTCTGCAAGCATGCGACTCTTCTAGATGCTGGTTATAAAATGTTCGTCGAATCTAAACAACTCTCGTATGGAAAGCGAAATTACATTACATATTTATGTATTTGTTCAATTATTAATTTATTCAAGCCATCAAACCATTAATACCCAATAAATAAATCAACAGGTTCATATCGCTTTTAAAGTTCACGAAATAGCGTTATATTACAAAAGAAGAATTATGATAAAAAATTAAAAATATATATCATATTTGCATAAAAAACCGTATGTTTAATGTATATATAAAAAGTTTGCTATGCTAATCTAGCCCGCAGCATCAGTAAAATATTTCGTACATCAAAATATAAAAATTCTTTGAATGTAATTATAAGCATAATTATCGAATATTGGAATCGCAAACATATTTTAATTATCTGAAATTCCAAACCAAGTGATAAATTACATAAGTCCGGACATATGTTGAATGAGATGCTATGCAGTTAGGGGTATATTCTGCAGAGAATTAAATGATTCCAACATTGTCTTAATTAATCAATTTGCACATGTTCAAAAAGGACATTAAATACACTCGAAAAAAATCAGAATTAAAAAGTATTCGAACGTTTATCCTACACAAACAGAAGATGAACAGAAGCTGTAGCGTGCCTTAGGATCCCTTAGAAGAGGCAAAGATGTTTCAAAATTAAAAAAAATCTTAAAATGAAATGAATTATTCATCCTGCTCGTTTCGCCTTACCAAAATTTTCACAAGTAATTTGTTTTTAATGTACACTCTTCTTGCAGTTTTCGGTAAACTGGGAAGGTTCATATTAATTTTTGTTTATACAAGTTGGGGGCCTCCGTCGTCCGAGAGCCCCGTATAATTGACATAGGTGGTAATTATGCCCCTGCATATTTTAGATTTTACTTACGAGACATGGGCATACCTCGATTCCTTACTCCGATATCCGGTATATCGACACAAAATAAGCCTTTGAACGGTTTTTAATTTTTACATTACTATGTTACTGTAAATTGGTGTTTCCATATTTGTATAAAAATAAAGGATTTGATTTTTGACAGAAATGTCGGATTGATTCCAACGCATCGTTCGTTCCACGACCTAGTCATCCATGCCAAAATCTGACACTGGACGATCAATGTCTTAAAGCAGACATTAGAGTTGACTTATGCTGAAGGTACTAAACCGTGACTCCATAAATTTCCTCAAATAATTCATTAAAGACTAGGTGTATTTTATATCTCTCTTCATAGACGTAAAAACTGTACTTTAACGTTTCCAAGACCAGTCTAAGACCTAATGAAATATATTTGAACTCATATTCGCATAAATGTTTGTAACTGCTTATTTTTATAATTCAGATATAACTCATTCTGACATTTGTAATATTTTATTAAGGTTTCATTATGTATGTCTTAGGCAAACAATCATGTGTTCGTTTGATCCCAAAGTTTATGTGCCATTGCTTTTGTATAAAATTCTCACATTGCTCAAGTCCTTTATGATTCTGAGAATATTCTATTGCCTATTGTTCGAGAATTTATTATATAATAATTATTTCATGAATTTAATTATAAATGACGCAAGGCGCGTTATGCTTGTGCTTGACCATTCGTGCGAAATGGATGTCCTACCTAGCGACATAAGAAAAAAGGTAACGCTGGTGAAGTGGCACCTTTGCCAAGTAACGAACAAAAATGAAAACTAAGAACAAACTAGTGTATGGCAAAGACTGTCAAAAATAACACTTAATCGTAATATCACTGCAAAAAATTCTAAAGTAGTTTTTAATTTTTAATTTGTTCAAAATATATGTACGTTAGGAAGGAACTCCAAATTAGATAAGAATTCAGCATTGATTTTTAAATTCTTCAGCTAAACATAGGAAACTCAACCATTGAAAATGTAAGTTTCGAGATAATCTAGCAAGTCTTCAAATTGCATCATGTCACGACCATGAACGCTTGCATAAAAATGCATAATATTATAACAAATGTGTACGTGTGTGTGTTTTATAAATTTTTCGGCTCATATAACACGGCAGCAAGAGTTGACTTAAAAAAATCACACCCAAATGTTTAAGTATACACATACACATCTATGATACATCTATTCGTAATTATAATCTCATCGATAAATACGATTCATCAGCCACATTACTTTCAGTGTAAATGTGTTTTTCCACCATTAGTATTCTCACAGCATCTGTCGAGAGAAGCTGATATCAAATATGCTATTAAAATTTATGTCTACCTGTATAAACAATGAAATCTCATTAAAACACATTTATTGTATATAGGTCACGTGTTTTATACGAGCATTGCGGCACGAGGGAGGTGCATTTTTATAGTAACTTTTATGATCGGATTATTTTATGATGGTGTGCCGGCTTTACAATAAAAAAAATCGCACTATTAATTTTTTTGCTGTAATTGTAGATATCAAACTTTATCAAAAAGGACAGTATGTTTAATTATATTATTTAGAAATTAAAAGTAGTTTGAAATAGAAAAGCATCTTCGGTTATACTGATAAATTATTTTCATTTCAGATATTTGATTTTTATGTATCCAAGTTGTGCGTTAATATATGTATAAGGCTGTCGAAAGAGTAATGCCGGTTTTGTAGTGAAAATTAAAACTATTTTTAAGGCAAAATAAAGCTTTGATTAATTGTATATGTAGTACGTAGGAATTAATAAATGAATACGCATTCAGATACAAATATTTCTACCACGTTTTGACAATTCAAAAAACATTTGAAAAGTATTGACGATGTGAAACTCATTAATTTTTGGAAAAACAGATCAAGCCGTTTTGAATATACGGTGGAAAAAGTGAACAGGCGAAATAATATTTGTCTATCTCATCACTAAAATAACTGGTCAAGAAGTCTCATATGTACAAAATCAAACAAAGTTGGTGGCTTACTAAACCTCGATCATGCAATATATGATAAGCCTTGCGAAAAGCACGGATTTTCTATATCTAATATGCAAATCGTCATTTTTTGTTGTTGTGAATTATTTAATCTTCATAAGGATTATATATATGTGTTAAATATATATGTGTAACTAGATATATAAATCGAACGCAAGTCAGATGTGTGAGTCTATATAACCTTTACAATAACAAAAGAAGACTGTCAGATTTATTTCAAGTAATATGGGAAGCAAAAAGTTTTCGGCGTTTTTTTCATAAAATGCTCAGTTATATTCCATGTAACATATAAAGCAAAAGTTTTCTGCGTTTTTCTAACGCTTTATTAAATTGACATAGTTGATAACCCTACCTAAATAAAATATATAATGTCGATTTGTGCAATAATATTTGTTGACGATTTCTTTGATCGACATTTTCTATGATAAGGTTTCATATATTAGGTTATTTCGAATTTCTCGATTTTTTGATAGTATATGAAACATGTGCAACTATCGTATATTAATATATTAATTTATATTAGATTATTTTACAATACACAAATAAATTTCTAATTATAGTGTCAAATATTCAGCAAAAAACCATTACTATGGTATTATGTTATTAATTCCAGAGTAAAATATCGAGCATAATTTTGAAAATAATAATTTCTAAAACGGACTCGGAATCGAATTAGAGAGCAAGTTCATGTCAATAATTAATTACGCTTGAAACACATTAGATTTCTTTGTAGTCTTAAAAATGTATTTTCAACTATTTCCGATATGAAAACCACTTTTGACATTGTACAAATAGTTTACGGTGCAGTTTGGAAAGTTGCGGTCAAACATTAATTTTTAATGTTTATCCTTGAATTGTAGACTACGACCTGAATCCTAATCTAACTAACATATAACATGCGCTCAATATTTGGTTATATTCACACTCACGAATGTATTTTTGCTTCTAAAATCAATAATACGCTAAAGAAATACGATCATCGTATAGCAATTTAAAATTTAGATGGCCTGCAATGTATAAAATAGTAAATGCAGAATATAATCTTTGATTGTTTCTAGTGAATTTCTAATTTGGAGAAAACATCAAAGCATACCCTCATCAACTGTTGATTGAGAATAAAATAGTATATTTGGTTTTATCCATACTATACGTAAATTTCGTGTATAAATCGAATTCAGTAAATCCGAATATAGATCCGCGAAATTATAAATATAATTACTATCAGTGTGTATCGGTGCAAAAAACACATTTATGATAATGAGGACCGATTCCAAAAAAAAACATTTTCCAAAATAGTGTATGAAGAATGTGCAGTATGTATAATAATTGTTACCATTTCATTCTGATTTGTTTAGTTATTTTAATTTGCTATTTATTTTCCTATACAAATATACAAAAAACTGTCAAAATCTGTAATCTAACTAATTAAATTATTTCACAATATGTTAACATTCTTCGTAAAGTAAGAATATAAAAACCAAAAACTCTGAATCAACATTTAATATTTTTAACATGTGCCAATAATTTATTGATAATTAAAGTGAACGCTTGGAGCTAAATATAATGATTTGGAACAAGTGCGTCAAGATTGTGTCAATAACCTTAAATCTTTTAAGTATTTCGTTCTTGAGTGTCATTAGGAGTTAACAGACTATAAAATTCAGTTGAAAATACATATGCATTACACACACAGATATATATATATATATATATATATATATATATATACTTTTAGTTTTTAATGTAAATAATAAAAAATCAGAATCTTATAAAAGCTGTTATTCTGTAGGTTGTACTTAAATTTTAATGCACCATGATATAAATTTGGAAAAACTCTAGATACCTTCTTAACTTGGAACTTATTTGTACATAATGAGAACTTCATATACCCTAAATTTGCCATATATGATTCACTATATCATTCGGCTATATTTTATTAGAGGTATATATTTACATAAAATGACTGTGAAATATGTAGTACTGATAAAGAATGGTCACAATAAGGGCTTTATTGTCACAATGTTACAACTATCATTCAAAAAAAATGTTTTTTGGGTTTGTTGAAACTACAATGTTTCATTATATCATTAATTTATATGTATACATATCATATAACTATAAAATAAAATATTTTCGCATTCACAATTTCTTAAGAATCGTTTCGGCGTATCGCGCACTGCTTTGCGTCCGAACGAACTCTATGCAATTGCAGGGTACTACTAGCACTACGCGCGGGTGTACTGGCTCTGTTCTTTTCAATTTTCCAATGTGTTCCACAAAATTGATTTGAACAATATTTGCAGTACTCAAAGAAAAAACAATAGGCTTTCGAATAACGCTAATCAGAAAGTGGTCCAAATAAATGCACTACCCGAAATAATCAATTGAAAAATTATTTTGTCTTTTTCAGCTAATAGTAAACGATTTTTTGGAATCGATTGTTTTACATAATGTGGTCTGAGTCAATGTGAGTAGAATAACGCAAAAAATTTTTCAATATCTTTTATGGTTACGCCAAAAAGTGAGTTTGAAAGAAGGGGCCACTTTGGCATATTTTCAATGATATCTCGGCCATAAGATGAGGTACAAAGTTGAAAATTGGTATATCGGTTTTTATCAAATAGACCTATAAAATGGCGTATAAATTATTTAAATACCAGGGTGGGGCCGATTCTGTATGGCAATGCGCCCATACCCTTTGTGACTTCAAACAACCAAGCGAACTTGATGAATTAACTAGTTAAACGATACTAAATATGTATAAAAGTGAAAAACACTAACAAAAGGTTAATTATTTATTATGTTCAAAATAGTATTAATCCATAAGGTGTAGTTTTGCAAAAGAATTCATAATCCACCAAGCAAAATACGTAAGCTAACAATTGTATCATTTCTTGCAAATTATGACATGGCTTGAAGTTGGAAACATATTATAGAATAATATGCAAATAGCTTTTTGAATTAATGTGCACACGTTCAAAATTAGTCAAAGATTTAACATATATTCCCAAGATGCTACGGCGAAGTAAACGAAGACAATAAAAAGTAATGTTACTTTGTTACGGTATTATTAGACAAAACGCAATAGATTAAGTAGAACAGGATACTTATAGTTATTAATATTTTGAAAAGTTTTAATAAATAATATTTTTAAAAATAGCGTAATTTCAGAATAAAATACGAGTAAAGTTGCAAAAATAAATTGACAGAAACTGCTTGGTATTAATTCCATACAACGATATTGTCACATATTATTTCAACAAAAAATTAAAATCTGAGTACTCATAACTCGCAACAACTTATATCGAAAATTTAGTATTATTTGACAATGAATATTTCGTTTTATCATCTATGGTGGAAAATTGTCAAATATGAACTCAATAATTATTGAAATGTCGTTATAACATTCTTCAGAAGCTATTTTAAAATCATATATATTTTAAGTACTGATAATTGAAACTTATGAACACGAGTTGTCGTACTTGTCTTAATGAGATTCGTAATGAATGCAGCTTTAAAACATGTTTTACATCATTAAATATTTTAACTACTAAAAAGCCAATTATAATAAGCTTGAAGTTTGTTTCACGATGACAAAATATGAACAGAAAATAATTATGTTAGAGCACATGTCTTATATATACAGTTGTTTGCACGAAAGACAAAGCTTCTAATACATATTTTGCTCATACAGTTACTCGTTTAGAATTTTTAATCAACTAAGATAATTAGTACATATATAAAGTTTAAAATATTGAAACTTAATTTTAATTAAGTTATGTCGAATCTCTATTATCTTATTAATTTATAAATTACGGTAACTGAAATTTAAATAGCCCCCACATGATGTTCGTAAAAATTCATTGTTTTCAAAACTCCGTGGTTCAAATTCCATAAATATTTATAACTAAAATTGCTTCAGCCTCATTTTATCTCAACAAGACTTTCCAAAAAATATACTTTTTTTATTTGTTACTAACTATAGAACATACAGGTTATAATCGGAATCCATTCATAAATTTCACATCATATCGGATGAATAGAACTCCGCGACTGCAGTTTTGCTTTGAAATGAATTTCAAGTTTTTAGCGATGGAACCACTTTTGCGTTTTAGTTTGAACATTTTATTTGTTAATAATATATTATGAAGAAAGTAAACGTATTGGTATATTTTACTAAAGACACAGGGAGAATTGCTTTGTACGGATCAAAGACCGACGAAAGACCAGCAAAAGGCCGATAAATGCTTAAGCTTTGAAATGTGTTGCTGGAGGCAAATGAAGAAGATAAATTGGACAGATAAAAAAAAAACTATTTAACACGATCATGGAAAGAAATGGAAACTGAATCGAACCCATTTTTCAAAAAGGGCGCCTCCTACACGCCGTCATCGAAGATAAAATAGAGAAACTAAAAAGTCTAGGAAGAAGAATAATGCACATGATTGATGACGCGAGTAGAGAAAATACAGGGAACTGAAAGCCGAAGCACAGGACCAGGAAGCATGGAAGCAGAAATTTGAGAAAAAAAACTGCATAAAAATGAATAGTAATGAAATGGTAATGGGAATAATAAACAAGGGAGCACAAGGAAATCATTGATTTGTGGTGCTCTCACACCATGAACCTACCTTCGGGGAGACTACCATTTATTATTATAATTATATATATCAGCAGCAAGTACAAATAGTTTACTCATGCACTTAAAATGTAATAAAATTATACTATACTTTATGAACTTTCGACAATAAAAAAAATCAGTTACAAAATAAATCGAGTTAAAAAAGATATCAATGAAAACTTGACTTGAGGCTGGTATATAGAGTTGAATAAGAATATAATGAAACTCACCAATGTAGATGCTGGCGCTTTCTGGTTTCACGTGATCATCCACATAAGTCGTGCCTAGAGTGAATAGAGGCGAACCGCCACAACCTAATAGTAATTGTGCAACTACGAATAATAATACAGGAGCCGTTGTACTAGGAGAGCCCCGAATGCAATTCTCTTCTCTCAATGTGTTGTGAGGTGCCAGTGGCGGATTAGAAAGGCCCGAACTCAAGCGACCTAATCCCATGTCTTGCTCTCGAACAGGCACCCCTTTGCAGATGTTATCGTCGCTAGCATTGGGCGACGATATTCCTTGATTTGGCTCACCTGAAAGAAAAAAAATTACATTGAATGCAATAAAATAAATATTACATTTAATTAAACAACTATATTAAGCACAAAAGGTTTGACATTATAAT
The DNA here is from genome assembly GCF_003426905.1 of Ctenocephalides felis. NCBI lineage: Eukaryota > Metazoa > Arthropoda > Insecta > Siphonaptera > Pulicidae > Ctenocephalides > Ctenocephalides felis. The sequence goes on along the minus strand of NW_020538040.1, from coordinate 41,480,135 downwards.
GTAAGTTATAAGATAAAACACCACTGATATTCATGATATGAAAATATTTTTTACTTGGCAACCTAAATTACTATCGTTACGAATCACATGTCAGGTGTCAGCACAAGTGCATAATACGTTTTTAGAAGGAACATACAAGTACCATCGACAACATATACGGAGTCAAACAAACTAATATTATTCAATTTTTGTATTAAATTAAACTTGTTAAATTAATTAATAAGAGTGAAACTGAAATTTATCAAGATATTTTCAATCGACGCAACAGTCCATCACTCAAATTGCAATATAACTCGATGAGCAAAATATAAAGATATCACCTAGATAATTTGAATCAAACCTAAAATACTTATCGATTCTGCGACTTACCAATAAAATGTGGAACCATAAACACCAAGGAACCAAGCCCCATAATGACGGCACCAATGGCTATCCAGACCGGAATATGTCTCCTGCTGCCCAGATAACTGACGAATATCACAGTAATGACGTTCCCGATCTCATAGCTGGACGCTATCAGACCAGACAGACTGGACGGTATCTCGAAACGTTTTTCGATCGTCGTAATAACGGAATTTATATAACCTGAACTCAATGCCTGCTGTAGTGTTACCAGGAAAGACAGCAGAAATACGAAGACCTGCAGAAAATAAAATGTATGAAAACTAAAAACAACGTAAAAATACTGTTGATGTAAAATATAATTTTCTGAATATTTTAAATTAAGTAATTTTTAATGTGTAAAGTTTATTTATTTAACATTTAGTAGCATTTGGCGAATATACCTACTTAATATACAAAAACATTTTTATAAAAAAATCAAATTTACGCAAAAACAATATATTGTACTCGAATAACTTGGCGCCGAAGTTAAAAAACAATACGTTTTTAAAAGCAGTTTCATTTTTGAATTAGGCATTTACCCACATTATCCTGCGTTGAAACCAACTATGAATGGAATCAGGAATTTTGCAAAAGCTACAAATGCCAAATTTTTCATTTTGGTTCGTATCATCCTGTTCTTTCTCAATGTCCTTATCGCGTTGATAGATTCGTTTCAAAAACTTTAAAAAGCTCGAAAACTTACAGATAGATATGCGCGGGCAATAAATTTTTTCAAATATAGGCCGCATTTATAATTTCTAAGCTAATTGACATTATCAAAAAAATAAATAAAAAAAACAAAAAAGAACTCGAACAAATTCAAAAAGTGGCATAGCGACTAGCAAGCATCTAGCAAGACATAGATTTTTATTCAATCAAATAGTAGCAAGCATATTTGTTTATTTTTCATATTCAATTATTTTATGCATGTCATATTGGCATCGAACTTTTACTGAAAGGTATGACACAAATATTTATCTCATTGATTGTGCAAGTATCATATTCCAAAACTTATTGCTCTCTATATGTACCTGAATGTAATGGTAAGTCAAGGTTATTAATAATTGGTATTAAAAAGTTATTGTTGAACTTACTATTTTGCAATTACGCTTCATGTCAATAATGACCTATGTTGAACAATAAATACATTTACATTTCGTTGTTACAAAATCACGTATGTGCATAATGACTAAAAATAATTGACATTTTGTAATACTTCAAAAATGCTCTTTTGTATAGTTTGCTTTAATTGTTTTTATGCATAATATAAGTACAAATTGATATTGATATCGAGATTAGCGTATATATGTATATATATATATATATATATATATATATATATATATATATATATATATAATTTATGGGTGTGCGAAGGATGTCGTTTTCCAATATATCAGATTTGAAGGCAAAAAAAAGAATTCGAAAATTTTATTATGATGGCATCTTAAATGCAATGAGCAAAAATAGAAAAATACATGTTACTAGACGTAAATAGGTGTTTGATTTAGATAGTCATTGATGTGTAATTCAAAAAAAAATAAAAAAAAATAAGAAAACGTTTCAGTTATTAAAAAGTGAAAACCATCGCACATACATTCAGTATTAGACAGTATCTCAAAAAGAAGGAAAGTTGAACTCATTAATAAACATTCTATAAAGAAACATTGTGAACTAATTATAAGTAAAACATAGATCTCACCTTAACCGCCGCAAATCTCTGAATCACAGCCGGCCTGCACGTTAGTATGCCACAATCCCTGGTATCGTCAGGGGCCGTCACTAACAAAGTCCTTGGCGACTTCTCCTTCTCCCTCGCGGCTACTTGGGCAACCATACTCGCCGATGGTTGGCGACTATGGCATTTGATCGCGGATGCCAACACATTATTCGTGGCAGTCGCCGTCATTTGATTACCTAATTCATCACCTTGCTGGCCTACGTCGCCGTTTTGCGCAGAACAACTGCCTTCCCCACCGGATTCCGAGTCGCCAGCATCCGAGGAGTACAGGCCAGTCATAGCATACATTGATTCTTGCCTTCTGTAATAATGAAGAAAATTAAAAAATTATTAAGATTCAAAATGTGGTTTAATATTACATTTAAAGTCTGCTGAATGGTATATACATTCCACTGAATTACAGAAGTTACTTTGTTAGTCAAATCTCATAATCAATCATTATTCATGACCATATATTAATTATTAGAATAAAAAGGTTATAATTACACACAAGGGCTTGTGCATACATATACATACATACACACTACAGATGGGCTTATCATATCCGAAGCCGTATAGACTCGGATTTGACACCGCTTCAGGGAGGAGTTATATCCGCTTAACAACTCCACGACTCCGACAACTTTGAAACCGAAATACTCGACACAAATGTGTTCTATAGTGCGTTGTTTATGCATCTAAGGATTTGTCAAATCCCATTTAATTTTTTGAAATGAAAATTTATGAATAAAAGAAAATTAAAAAATATCAAAATAATTTTTCTAAAAAATTCATAAATAAATAACGAGTTGTAAAATTTTTCGGTCGACCACATGATCGACTCCATAACTCGTAATTTTAACAGTGTTGACCAAAGTAAAAACGCAAAACTTGAGAATCAAATTCAATGCAATTATTTTCTTTTGATGAGAAAATAATTGATTTTTTGAGTTAATTTTATATAAAAATAATGTAGTAAACTTTCTAATAAAAGCAAAACATCATTAAATATTTTCACCAAATAATAATACTTCTGGTTTCTAATTTTTTCTTCTGCTATTTCCATTCGAGAATTAATATTATATCGGGTAGTTCTATTAGCATATTATTACTATATTGTATAAAGTAATATACTATATATTTTTTGCTGCTTAAATACTATTGACGTCACTAATATATTTTGCACTCTAAATTATTGTTATTTCAGGCTATGGAAAAACCAGATTAAATGCATTTTGTTTCGTGTATTTTTCGGTATGTATATTCCTGATTGCCGTCATTTACGGCTAAAGATTGTCGTAGTTGGAAATATGACCCCTTACTATTCAATAAATTATACATTGGAGCTTTTCATATTTGAACACAATTTCATTGTTCTGTATCTTTGAAGTAATATTTTTGTATTTTCTGGAAAAACCCGTATACCTAGAAGGTCATTAAACTGCCTGTGAGACGAGAAAGCAACAGCTTCCTTCCCAAAGCAAAAACGCAGTAACAGATTTAGTACCAGTTTAGGGAAGTTAGATATGACAAATCCGGTGAGACAAATCCACTCGGATTCACTCCGATGGAGGAGTTGTATCGGGGTGATAACTCCGTCATCTCTAATACACACACACACACATATATATATATATATATATATATATATTAGGTAGGAAATCGACAATTGGAAGACGAGGATCACTTCAAATTTTTGGGAAGCATCCTGACCAGAGACGGATACTGCACGAGAGGAAGATCATGGTAAGAATTGCAAGCGTCAAGCGCATTTACAAATAAGAGCAAGCTGGGTCTCGACTTGCAGAAGAGACTATAAAGTGCTATGTCTGGAGCATAGCTCTTAGAATCAGAGACATGTACTCTAAGAAAGGCCGACCAAAACTATATATAGAGTTTGATGCTGGATACAAATTGAGAAGATTTGAAATGAGAAAGAGTGAGCTAAGAAAGGACTCTAAAGCACGATCCTGAAAAGGAAAGGAAACAGGATCAGACCCGTTTTGCAAAAATAGTGCCTCCTACAGGACGCATTCGAAAGTAAAATAGAGGAACTGAAAGGAATGGTAAGAAGAAAAATGCAAACGCTTGATGACTTACGAGAGAAAGAAGATAAAGAGAACTGAAAACCAAAGCACATGACTAGAAAGCATGAAAGCAGAAATAAGTAAAGAAAAATGCATAAATATGTATAAAAAGTGTTTAAAGGTAATGGGAATAATAAGCAAGGAATGGAAAAGGAATCATCAATTTGTGATGCTCTCACACCATAGACCTGCCTTCTGGCAGACTGCTATTATCAAATAAAAGCGTGTAATTAACATTAATTTATATTGATTTTTTATGATCATAGAAGTATTAGTAAAAATGTAGGTATCGATCAATATATAATTTACCAAAACAGCTATATTCTATAAATATAAAATTATTATACAAACTGATTCATAAAATATTGAAAACTAATGATGCTGCAATATTCTAAAAATACAAATAAAATTAAGACAACTTCAACAACTAGTATCAAATGGGCTTACGAAAAAGGGCAAACACTAACAACTAATTTCGCTTTTTAACACTTTGGCGACCGCACGTCTCGTAAAAATTTAATCGCCGGTACTGCTAATTCGTATTACTTGGCTTGTCCTCGACCCTTCTGGACATTATCGGAAGATCGTAAATTTTTAAGTTGTACTAATCGTTAGATCTCGTAAGTTCCGTATTTCGTAATTTTCGACAGATTGTAAATTTTAAAATTTAACCGTCCACTCGTCCTTGGCCAACGAAAGAGTAGAAGTACTTACAAAACTAAAAAACTTGTTGAACGTAATTTTTTTAACAAAGAACAGAACGATACTGTGCTTACCAATGTGGTGTCGGCGGCTGTTCACCACGAGTTCGCGCACGAAACTACTGTGGTGTCCCCCTGCCGAATAATTTAATCCCCTGGTTTTTATTTAATAAAAATCAAGACGGGCAAATATTTTAGTTTTCGTATATAATTTCTTTGCGTATTTTGAACGGATATTATGAATTTATATTACAAAGCTCTTCTATTCATATCAATTGATAATCGCGTTGTTTTCTTAGCCGCTATATGAATTGCAAAAACAATCCACAGATTTAAATGATTGTTACCGTTTAAATGATTATCACTGGCTATATGCGAATATTTAAACAATATGTGAATAACAATTTAAGTTTATTATAAAACAAATCAAAGTTTCTTAACAAATTTATGCTTATCAGAATACGAATCAAAATTATGTATGAAATATCGTCAAATTTTAAATATTATTACTAATAATATCGATCAAACGCAGTATCAAAACATCTAGACGCTTTCTTTAAATACAAGTGTCAATCATCAATCTCCTTTCATAGAACAGTTTACAAATATCAATCAAATCGCCAGAAACGAGATGTAACTCGTAGCAAACATGAAATTTATGTTTGTTCTATGCACCATAATCTATATATAAATGCAGACATGCACGCTAACCTGTGGCCTTTCTTGGTGTTAGCTCCTGTCCCCGCATTTTCTTGGCCCGTTGTGTTGTTGCTTGACGTCATTTTGAATTATTTTTTTCGCACGCGTATCAAATTGCTTCAATTCAAATTGAGGTGGATGCAGGGCGAACGCCTACTTCTTCAATGCCAAAATGACACCCTGCTGCGTCAACTTGGTATCGGCAATTTTTCTGCAACAAGAAATAAGGAGTTATAAATAGAACAAACAAAAAGTATTGACTATTAGTACTAATACTCGATTTTCACTTATTAACTTCCCGTAGGGTAAGTTATTGTAATGGGCCGAAAATCGAAATTGAAAATTTTTACATTTCTCGACGTTTTGAAGGTTTCTGAACGTTTTGGCATACCTCAGAAAAAATGGATGTGTGTGTGTGTGTATGTATGTATGGATACAAATTTCTAGTCACGTTTTCGGGCGCACGGATCAACCGATTTGAATGGTTCAAAAAACATTCGATTTCTATCGATAGGGAAAAGAGCTGATTAGTTTTTGGCGAAGGCAGGTCCAGTCGTTTCGGAGATACGGAGCAAAGAGTGCAGAAAATAGAAATCGACTTTTTGAGAGAACGGAGTATCCGATTTGAATGATCTAAAAAACATTCAATTAGTAATGATTGGGAGAAGTGTGTATTAGTTTTTGGCAAAGGCAGGCCCAGCCATTTCAAAGATACGGAGCTAAATATGTAAAAAATGGCAGTTTTTGAGAGAAATAAGCGTCCGATTTAAATGATTCAAAGAACTTTCTGCTTGCCTTAACAAAATAATTGATTTCGGAAAAAAAAATTTGTATATTTTTTTTTTGTATATCTAAAATAATTCAAATTTTATTTTTATTCTGACTATAGTTCTAATATAACTTAAATAATTTCAACTTTGCAATTCAGTTTATATAATTCTTATAAATATTAGACAATGTTACAATATTTATAATAATCTATTTGAAAACATTCAGTATTCCTCGAACATTTCGTTACGGTACGGGAAGTACCAGCAATTTGCCTTAAGGCACGATGCCACCCACCCCACTAGTTATGTTATAGATCACAAATATAATATCAAGTGGATAATAACCTGCAAAAATGACCAAGTTCAAAATATTAATTAAGTATGTTAAAAATATATCACAACTAGAAAGGACAACTACTGGGTCACCTTCTAATCGCAACAGTTTTTTTTTTTATATGATTTTATTGGCTTCCTCTTATTATACAATTAGCCATTTACAATACATTTTAACTCAAATATTTTCTACATAATTTTAAATATACATATTTATATTTTAAGTTTTGATCTAACTAAAAATTCATATATTACTCTATAGCTATTCTTATTACAAATTAATAAATCTAAGTTAAACGGTTTGATAATATCTAAATATCGCAATAGTAAAGTTAACAAAACAAATATTGAATGTTTACGTATTATATAAATGGATTGTAATTAAAATTAAAATAAAACATGTAAGCAACATTTAATGCGGGGTTTAGACATTTTTTTGTAAACTAAAATACTTGTTGTGTATTCCTAAATACGTTTGTATTGTGCCTTTGTAAGAGTGCTGTAAAAAAATACATTTTGTGTCCGTACTATATCTGGACCTTCCGTGGCTGAATTAGACTTTTGCAGGAGTGGAAATTGAAGAAAGGAATCAGATGCGGACCGCAAATTGGGCAACATCACGAAATGCCGCAAAACCCTTAAAATAAATGTTTGAGCAAATCATCATCTAAGTTACCAATATTTAGGGCTACAGGCGCTTGTGGTAGAAATGCGAAAGATCGAAAGAGATCTTTAAGGGAAGCGGTAAAATGTTACGAATGTGTGACACTTTACATACATGAACACCAGTCATCATCACATGCCTGTGGGCGCCAACCCCGAGAAGCTGGGGAACAGTATTCAAAAGAACAACAGAAGATCAAAGTAGTATTGAGGGCTCGCCCGTAGGTAAGCGGTTAAGAGCGACGGGGCTTGTTTCAGAGGTCCCGGGTTCGATAACCACTTCGAGCAGCCTATTGTCAGGCAGCAGTGACAACGATTTTCACTTGGAAATATAGATAGCAATATGTTTCCAAGTAAAAATAGCCCTTGCCCGGCATTGCTGCACCAATAAAAAGTCAGCCCTATTAGATTAATTCTAATAACAAAAATCATCAAATATGGATGGATTAACCATTGGGTTACCATCTAAAAATACGAAGTAAGGAGAAGTTTCAGCCCAACAGCTCATAGGACGTAAGGTTCTGATTGCTGTTAAAAAGATATAAAAGAAAAAAAAAAGTAGTATTGAGAGGTCGAGTATCGAGACAAAGGTGTGTGTAATGATAGATACAAGTTAATGAAGAAAAAAAGCGTCCAAGATGCGGAATAAAAATATTGTTCAATTTTGTAAGTAGTAATAAACTACATGCAGATAGTCCCACTACAAACTGAAAGTGGTAATTGAATGTAAATCAGGGCTCTGATTTCTGGACTTGATAGATACAAGTAAGCGGCCAGTTAATTATTGTTAAGTGAAGACGTAACATAAAGGGTTTTAAAATACCCAATCCAACAATTCTCTTTCAATACGAAGCCTACAAATAGCAATTCAATTTCGGTTTTTGAGTATCTGTGCTGAGTGCACCTCCTAATCATAAATTGAATCAGACTGTAGAAAAAATGCACAAAAACTTTCGCAATATGATAATTATAGACCGCGTTATTCTTTCCCCAAAACCATCTTTGGAAACTTTTAATGGCCATTCATGTAAAATATCATACACTTTGCAATAATATTAAGAATTAAGAATCAAGCATGCTAGACGATTGTCAATTACATTTTAATTATTATTAATAACATACTGCTAGAGCCTAGAAGACTGTTTCAAAATGGATTTATGTCGAACTTTTATTATTGAAGTATTAAGAATGAAAAACATTCTAAATCTTAGTGCAAAAATAATAATATAAACAAGTATGTATATGCAGAAATGTATATTTATGCATAGATATCTATGTGTGTATGTCCTTATGTGTTCCAATATGTTATATTGTTTTACGGATTATTGTTAATTCACTGAGCTATTAACTATATAGCCAATTGGCGTTAATTAAATCAAAATAATAAATCATAAAATTAACTAATCATAGGCTTAAATTTTGAGTGAACTCAAGTGCTTGGTCATAGTATGCAGTCGGAATAAATACACAATAAAAGTAAACAGCCAAAAATAATTAACTACAGAACTACGCTACGAATAGTGAAAAATCTGGCAATTTGACAAAAGCTATTGAAATAAAACTAGATAGCAAAGGTGATGTGACCGATGCTGCTCTTGTTCGTTTTAAAATGCCGAAATGATATAAATCAAAGCCAAAATAATTATATAATTCAGAATTACATATATTGAAGAGAAATATTCAATACTAAAAAGTAAAGCAAAAATTATATATTTTAAACGATTGGCGAGATTGCAACTAATTAATGGTAACTATTTTCGAACAGTAAAATAATAATAATCTAAACTAATAATAATAATAATAAACAGTAAAATAAATCGAATTTATTTATAAATTAGACAGTTTATTTTGATCGCCTTTTTAACTCGAAAATGAAAACATTTTTACATACCAGTATTTTATGAATCCAATGTTGATTAAATTTTCTAAATGCGGTAGGATGTTTCAAATGTGTTAAATTATGTAAAAAATTAGGTATTTGTCAATAAGGTATTGTTAGTGATCATATTAACTTACATTGCGTAAAAAAATAATTCGAGATGGGAAAGTGCCACTTATCACTCGAAGGAAAAGACGCGCTACAGTGCTGCAGAGCACTCTTTTTAAAGCACTAATTCGTAGAAATCATAAATATAATCATTATCGTTCTAATTTATTAAACAAAGATTAAGCATGTTACGATGCTTGTTATAACAAAATATTAAAAACAATAGCATTACAGAATTTCGTTGCGAACAATTTATTAAACACACAAACCGTTATTAAATATTTTCATATCATTGCGTTGGCAAGGTATATAACGCTCAACTCGCATACTGTTTACATATTAGAAAACAGAAATATTGCATATAAGAAATTCAATTTCATAAAAGCTCGTGGAATTTTATCCTGAAGAGCTAATATGATAAAAATGTAATCGAAAGTAATCTTAAACGTAACGTTTATATTCTGATTTAAATAACATTAGCAATCGATAACACTTGTTATTGAAAATACTTAGGCACTGATAAAATTGCATTACGACTACATATATACGACACGATAAACCGCGATTATTATATTTTTTAATTGATAGTTGAGGTAAGTCATAAATTATAATTGACTGTTTATCAATAACTATATTACTGTAAAAAGATCAAGAAATAAAATACACATTATTAAAATTTCTACTAAAATGATTCCCAATGAACAATTATACATAACATAAAAATTTAGTTTTAAGTGTAAGTATTTTCAAAATGAATAAGCACAAAATGAGCGAAATTAGTGTATTATATTGTTTCTAAGTTTACAATCATTCCTTAAAAATAATACTGTAGTAAGAAAAAATATTTGAAGTTAACAATTTTAATATACGTATAATGAATATCTTTAAATGTAAATAACATAATAAGCCGCATTAAGTTATAAATTAGTTCAGCCGTTGTACTAAAAAATAGTTTAACTTTTTTTTCTTAAAATTTGTCAAAATGATCTGAATTAACAATTAACTTGAATCTCTTTATATATTTTAGATTTCAATTAGCCTTTCTAAAAGTCAATAAAAATAAATAGAAATATTTTCTTGTGTTAAATTATAGAGTCCTTTATTTGCGACAAAAATAAAAAAATGAATACTTTGATCTGACCGTCAAAATGTCAAATGATTTGTGAATAAACGCCAAACCAATTATTATAATTTGTAAATTATCATTTTTAAATTTCGTTATTTTATGCAACTATATACATTATTTAATGTCAATTTCGCTTTCAATTTTATAATCTTTGAATCATTTTTTTATCATTAGGAAATCATTTAGGAAATGAGTTATTGAACAAACTTAAATTTTATCAAACAATTATTAAAAACTTTATATGGAAGAAATTATCATATTTCGCGACTGCGAAAATAGCTCGATACTAATATATTATTAAATTACAGATAGACTTGAGTAATATTCTTTTTCCACCGTTTTCCATAGAGAACATTGATAATAATTCATCACACTTATTAGTAATATCAAGATTTTGATCAAATGAATAGTATAAATTAATTGCACATTTATGTTGGTAATAAATTATTATCAATTCAAGACAACAAAATAAATCTAACCTTAGAGGAATTGGAAAATATAACCTATTCGAAGATTAAATTTATTTCAAGGTTTCATTTTAATTAAAGTAAGAAGCAGAATATTATAATTGTAAATAGATTAATTAAACGCCAAAGAGTAAGCAGATTTTGTAAAATCAGTTATATGAAAGATTTCTTCTTATAGAGTTTAAAATTCATGTGGCAAATATATAATTACTTACAATTAAGAACTAATAAAACGCTACAATATACTCTAATATTCATAGTATTTTTTGTAAAATATTTTTCATCACTTTCCCTTTTGAGTCATGTTAAAAAAAATGATATGCTTTATTCGCCACAAATTGATCCTAAAATTTATGCTTAAAATAAAAATTGAAAATTAAAAAATAAAATAGAGACAGAGGTATTGCAATCTGCCTTGGGCAAAGTACTTGAACTTACCGATATTTCAAATTAAGTCAAATGTTTAATAGAAAATTAATCAATAAAGAAATAAACCTAACTTGTATGTTAGTAATTGTTAATTTTTTAGAAAAAATGTAAAAGTTAAAATAATTATTAATTAATTCCTATTATATTGTAAATCAATAATCATATAGAAACCAATGAATCATAATGACAACAAATATCTTTTACGTTAAAAATGATCGATCAATAAATTAACCTTTGTTAGTGTTATTAACCTTTCTAATAAAGTTCTATACAGCGTCCATTGTGTTTATTTATAATCAAAATTGACTAAATGAAATACAGATGTAATTGTAAGAATACTTAATTTTTATATACTACTTGTATATACAACTCGGACTAAAATGTGTAAACAAGTCTGCACTATCAATTTTTTTAGCAATCAGAACTTAAGTGTCATATAAGCTGTTGTGCGACAGATGGAAACGCAAACAATGATCTCATCTCAGTGATAAAGTATTATTACATATTTATTAATGCAGCAATGCCGTATCAGGGCTATTGGTCTATTAGGGCTATTATAAAATAGACCAATGTGACGTAGAGGCTACGTAGCACTTCTCATACAAAATGGTACTAAATGCTGTGAAAATGCCATGTGGTTCTTGTGCAGTCTACGTAACATTGGTCTATTTCACGGCAGAATCAGCCCCAAAATTTGAAATATATAGATTACAATTCCTGAAATATTCAACGAGTAAGTTAATATAGAAAATACTATCAACATATATTTTGACAATGATGCAGACCCCGGAGCTCGTGGTAACTTCTTCAGGGGCCCTATCGTAATACTCAATTTTTACTTAATTTAGTTTTTTTTTTTAATAAACTCGATATTTTTCAACGTATTCAATTGCACGTTGTTTCACTACTGGCCAAAACGATTTTTAAAGAATTGTATTATAAATGAGCTAACCAACTTCGACTGATTCATATTTTATGGCTTTAAATTATGAAATTATACAGAACGCACAAAAAGCAAGTAAAATATTAATTCAGGATTGACATGTCATTTTCTTATACTATTAACTTCTATTTTTAAATTTTCAAATTCATGCCGATACTTTTCTATTTGTTCTAGAAAATTCGAATGTGTTAGTGCATTTGAAAAATTGATGGCTTTAAATGCTCCACCGATAATTTATAGGATGTTACAATAAAAAAATCAATAACATAATAAAATTGTAGTTTCAAACCTCTTTTATGTAAAATAGCTTCATTTCTTTTATCTGAATTGTTTTTGTTGGTGCTTTTTGGACCTGAACAAAACGAACTTCAAAAGCCAAAAAGGCATCATAATGCTCTGCACATCTAGTAGAGTTTAATAATTTATCATGCCAGTTTTGCTTTAAAAGTTAGTTTTGTTAAGTATTTTTGTAAATTACTTGAAATATTTCACTCTAATATTTCAAATGTCAATAAGGTTGATTACATTTTCTTAGTAGATATAAATACTGATAAAATACTACGTCTTTTGATACTATGACTAAAAAAATGGCATCGTGTATGGTGGTGTATGGCATCGTGCCTTAAGGCAAATTGCTGGAACTTCCCGTACCGTAACGAAATGTTCGAGGAATATTAAACTATTTCAAGTAGATTTTTATACATATTGTAACATTGTCTAATATTTATAAGAATTATATAAACTGATTTAAAAAGTTTAAATTATTTGTTTAAAGTATATTAGAACATAATTAAAATTTAAATCTGAATTATTTAGTATTATAAGTAACAACAAATTTTTTTTCAAAAGCAATTATTTTGTTGAAACAAGCAGAAAGTTCTTTGAATAATTCAAATCGGATGCTTAGTTCCCTCAAAAACTGCCATTTCTGCACATTTAGCTCTGTATCTTCAAAATGGCTGGGCCTGCCTTTGTCAAAAACTAATAACTTCTCCCAATCATCGGATACTCCGTTCTCTCAAACACTCGATTTGTATTTTCTGCACTTTTTGCTCCGTATCTCCATAACGGCTGGACCTGCCTTTGCCAAAAACTAATCATTGCTATAACTACCCCACGGGAAGTTAAAAAAAATCTCAAACTGTTTTAAAAACAAAGTCACAAAATATGAAGAAACCAATATATGTGCTCTTAATTTTTTTTTGCAAATCAAAACTTCATTAAAGTTGTGTGCTTTTAAATGAATCAATAATCCTTTGTATAGAAAGTGTTCAAATATGAAAGTGAAGTGTTGTTGTATTATTGTCTTAAACTATATATTAAACCATAAAATATATTTTCCAAGTGAAATAAAATATTCAGGTAAAATATAAAAATATATTCTGAGCCCGCAGTCACTTCGACCAAGGACCCCCTTAGTTCGGGGGCCCGTGGCATTTTGCCACCCATGCCATCCTATAGTTACGCCACTGGATGCAATTAATAGCCATTTAAAAAGAAAATCATTGAAAATGTTGACGTTACGATTTTGGAGCCACTGCAGTAAACATTGCTAAAACCACGTGCAGGCAGAGCGAGTAAAATATAGTGACACAGCTGATCAATAACTATGCCGCACTCGCTCTGACCCAGTGGCTCGCTCATGCCTAGTAGCAGGAAAACATATCCCCACATATTTACGATACTAAGCTATTTATAAACTGGATCTGCTAAAAATTATATATATATATATATATATATATATATATATCCATAAATACTATATACATATGATGTATGTACATTTATTTATTTAGAAAAGCTCCAGCAATTAATCCTGATCCTATTTTACTAACGCCAATATTACGCGTAGTTTTAAATATTTTGTGGCATGTATGCCAATAATATATTTAAAAATAATTCGAGTGCATGACTTGTGTTTAAAAACTTTACGAACAAAGCATAATATTGTACTTGTTATTTGACTCTAGATACGAACTTGTTTTTTGAATTAAGATATGAAATTTGGTAACAAATAGAACTGTGTTTTCATAGAATAGCTATGAAAACAAAATCAACAGGAAATAGTATGACATACCCAAACACTACGCATATCTTATTTACACATCTTTCAAGCAATCGTATGTCGAAACTTTGCCAGGCAAAAAATTGTAACATTAACTTTTTTGTTGAAAAATTATTTATATTTGAAATATGCGCTTATTACGCAATTAGCTTTTGAAAGATTTTGTATTACAAAGCATTTGAAGGAAACTTTAAAACGGCAGTAGCGAGATTACAAAGTTGGAAGATATTAAAATAATTTCGCAATATATAAGTCGATGAATCGAATATACTAACATGTCCTATGATAAAGGAGCATGCAGAATTGAAATTAACTTTTCAGCAGAATATCCATTTAAACAAAATTACAAACAAAAACAAAAATTAGTTTCAAAACGAAGATTTATCATTCAAATGTAGATGAAAAAGGTTAAGTTTGCTTTCGAATAATTGGTGCCGAAAACTAGAAACATGCACCAAAAACTGATCAAATGATTCAAGCACTTATAGCTCTGAACCAAAGCATCCAGTCCGTGCTGATCTATCAGAATAATTTTTGAAGAAATTTACCAAAAATGCAGAAGAGTTTACCAAAAAAAAATCTGAAAAAAAGCTCAATCTAATAGACAAATCATATTATTGCTTTTCCCAGTAGCTTATTAAGACAGTCACTTAACTAACTAGAAGCACAGATATAAAAAAGGTGTTTGTTTCTATAGCTTTGTTAGTACCTATTAAAATAACGCTGTTATTTATTCTGAAAATTATTCTGATAATTATTGATTTTTCAATATCACATTAATTTTTTAAAAAATATTATTCAATATTACTGATTTTCAAAGTGCATTTCCATTAAATTAATTGGTTATTTTATGAACTCAGATACATTAGTAGTATAATTTTGGCTTATTAAATTGTACTTAACTTAAGAATAAAAAAAAGAGAACAAAAATAATGTATGAAACCAATTTAGTAAATCATATTGTATAGTTGATAACTTCGACACTATGAAGAATAGAGATTCACAAACAATGGCTCCAAATGCAATATCATTTAAGAATGTAAGCCTAATTGCGTAAGTACTTACGTATTCAATTACACATATTATTATAGTTATCTGTAGAATTACTATGCGTATATATGTCACCAAATATAACCCTTTAGCGTTAATTTTGATTTTTGCAATTTGTCAAAAATATAAGATAGAGAAATTTAAAAGGTTATATATAATTCAGAAGTACCTATATCTTCCTGGTGGTAACTCAAAAGATTCTTTAACCCAAAATATTTGTTACAAACTTTTTTCTATACATATATGCACTTGGATGCACACACACACACACACACACACACACACACACACACACATACATATATATATATATATATATATATATATATGTGTATATATATATATATATATATATATATATATATATATATATATGCACCTGTTATAATATACCTGCTACAATCTCAACGCCTAACATGTTTAAATATGATTTCGAGGTACTATAAAGTAAGCAAAATTATATTTTATGTTCACGCCTATATATTGAAAGAATTAGTACCAATAACATCATAAAACCAGTAATAAAATAAAATTTTGTGCTCTCAAAAATAAATATGGCCGTCGTGGCCTAACCAACGTTACTTTAATCCCAAGTCATAAATTTGTTGAAGCCCGGTCTACTTTTCTCCTTCCTTCAAATTTTACAAATTATACAAATAATATTTACTCATATTTTGTACATTTAGTTCGCTGGATCTGGAAACAACAGTTTTAATTATTCAATGACAGGAAATGCCATTCTCATTCTTCAAATCTTTGAAAATTTGAATATAAGATTTGAAGAATGTTTTTCGTGACATTTTCTATAACAGAAATGTTATTACACGAAATTACTTAATCAGTTAAAAATTGTTTAACTTGACCTCAAGTCAGCATTTTGTTGAAAAACTGATATTTGATAGTTCGTTAAATTGATGCTATGTTACAAAGTCTATGATTTCTAGTTTTATACATTTGTAAAATTCCTGTTTCCATTGCATGGTTTACTATTCCAATACCTCCTATTGTAATGTTCTTTTCAGTGAAGAAAATGATGAAAATCGTAATAAGTCATAATAATATCCGTATAGAATAAGTTTTACGATCAGTATGAATGTTCTAGGGTTGAACTCATAAATCAATACTAACCTATTTTAATGTCTATAATGCGCGCGGGTTTGTTATGTCAAATCCAGCTGGTTTTCGAAATGTAAAGACGAAAAATTGCGTTGTATTTTATAAACGACACAGGTAAAGGATAAAAGCTTCTTCCATGAAACTATGACTTATTTTAGAATGCTTATTAAATTTTGAAAATTGCATATATATTTTTTTCTTCACACTTGAACAGCAAACAGAACCTAACAGCTCTTTGAGCTGTTGTAAACAAACTTCTACAACGACGCTTTTTAGAAAAAACCCTATGTTGACGTTAGTATATTAGATATATTTTTATAAGAATAGAATTGCTTTAATACAGAAAATATTTTTAATTGGTCCAAATTAACTAAAAGAAGCCCAATTATTTTTTTTAATTCCTGAATGAAATTTAAAAATGCAAATTGAATGTAATATATTAAACTGTTTTAAGAGGAGAGTCAAAAGAACATAAGAAGTTACCTAAAACTAAAAAAAAGTAATGATGGTTTAATATCATACATTTAATGTTTAATAAACTGAGCTATTTATGTATTTTTATAGTATATTAATTTTTATATGTTCAAAGTCATAATATTAGTAATAGTAATCGCTGAAAGAAGTTTATGTTCTTAATCAATAAAATCAATTTTAATTACAGTCGCAATTAAATGCCAATGTTGTAAATAAAGCTTTATTACTTATATATAAAAATTTAAATTGTATGTATTTCTGTATCTATTCGTAAAAATGTAACTTATTTATGGAGTAAATTTAAAATATGAATTTTGGATTCAAGATCATCAACTTATATGATATATAAATCAAGATTAAAAAACTCTCTATTATCTCTATTATCGCACGACAACATCGACATAGAAAGGCAGTAAAATTAATAAACACTTTTGTTAAACATAAATATTGAATCAAAAACACAATGATCCCGGACTAAAATACACATTACAAGAACGAATTAAAAAAGTTACAAATCATAATAGGTCTATATAATACCAAACATTCCTAAGCAAAAAGTTTAAAGCGCTGGATTTCCAAGAATCTGAATAAAATATGAATGTTATCGTAACACAATGACTTTGTATGGAGGTAAACGACCACTTAATATTCAAAATGCGCACCGAGAAAAATCAGGTTGAAGTATATAAGGAAAATAAAAACGTTCCAAGCACCTTTTTACCATTTACACCAATAACTCTTAGCACAATGCTTTTCTATTACAAATAAATACGTACTGCTTCTGCGTATGATCACAGAATGTAAGATAAATTGAATGATGAGTTATTTCTTCAAAAGTTCTGTTCAGACGTATATTTATTGAGATAAAAGCTTGTAGTCCCTTGCTCATAGAAAACTTAGCCCAAAATTTGAAAAGGTAGTGTAGGGGAGACTGGGTACGGCTGTGCCTTTTTGGGCAGAAATAATTTTGTTAATATACATATGTAGCCATCTCCACTCTCTGGAATGTCTGCACATGTGTCTTTGACGAATATTCTTAGATATTGCAAAAAAGTCACTATTCATCCACCCTTTTGGCTGAGCCACACGGCAAATACGAAAAATCTGGGTATGTAGTGACCGTTAGCACTCATACAGAATAAAATTAAATAATTGGAATAAATTACGTAAATTTTCACAAGAAATATCAATATGTTTGCTGTCCGGCACTAAGGGACGACTTAGTGTCCGGTGCTAAGGGACAAACACATTCGTTGATTTGATGGCACCTACTAAAATTGGCTGAAAGATCTAATGATATTCTACCATTTTACGGATAACAATCAAGCACAACTTTTATCTTTGCATACCACTTAAATGTAAATGCATAAATATGCTAGAATTACTTTCATTGATATTTAGGTGACGCCGTTATTTTGCGCCTAAAACAGGGAAGGTTTGCTCTCGCCGTGGCCGTGTGCGTCACAGGCGAGGCTTGGCGCGTGATCCTGTACCTGTGTGCCCCCATGCCCCTTTCACTTGTATTTTGAAATGGAAAGATTTATACTCGCTTAAATAATACGTGTTAAATAGAGTGTCCGGTGTTTGGTGCCGTCCGGGCGTTACGAGACTTCCCCCTACTAGTTAGCTACAGATGGTAATTCAAACTACGCGGAATGGTAATATATCTACGCGGAAGTACTAAAATACTGTCCTTAAATATGATGCATTAGTCATAAAATCGAATCATACTAGAAAAGGGCGAGTGTCACAATCGTCCACATTCGAGGGACGGTTGTCTCAGACATAATAGGTTAATAAACAATAGCTATAAACACCAAAATGGTTTATGATGACTTATTATCAAAATTGAAATCGTCCTTCTGCTTGTATTGAATTTTCCCATTCCTTTCTCTTTTGTATATTGTCTTAGTTAAGTTAGATTTTTTTATCGTTTAATCTTCACCCGAAAAGGACAAGAAATCATGTCACAATCGTACCCACAAAATTTGTCACAACCGCACCCAACGCAAACTTTTGAAAACAAATCATCATTATGACAGCTAAATTATTTAAGCGAAAACTAATTGCTAGTAAATAACTACTATGTGATCTATCTATATACAATTGACAGTTATTATCAAAAGAATTCGAACGAAAAAAACTTACTTTTGACTGTTTAAGCAATGCGGTCTATAGATCATGTTAATGTAAGGCACTGACTGAAAGCAATAATGAGAACTTGTTCGAACAATCGTTATTCATCTTTCTCCCTTAGGACCCTATCTCAAAATCAGTACAGTTTATGCATTCAAATTTATATTATGACGACTGTTACTACCGTATCTTGGCACAAACGTACACAATCTCTTCTGTATATTTCTCCTGAGCGTGTGTTGTGTAGTAGTGTATGTATTTCTCCAATTACGTTAACCTTTTATGTATATTACGTTTAAACTCTGAAATTTTGATACATACTGTAATGCAAAGCAAACGTATTGCACCTGGAGAGCAATATAAAACGATAATTTTTACAATTACTACGACCTTTTTTATACAATAAGCCACTATACATTTAACAATATAAAGCACCTTACCTTTAGTACAGAATTTCATATGCATTTATCAAAGGTTGATTTAAATGTCTAATAAAATTCAAATAAATAAAACAATGAGGTTTTTTGGTATATGTGAAAAAAAAAACGAATACTTCAATATTGAAGGTAACTGGCCTAGCATTGCTGTTAATACTGTTTCCGCACATTATGATACATTTATGTAGGACAAAGACATGCATCTAATTTCAAACAGAACAACCAGCGGCGCTGCAAGAAGTCGTGTTTCACAAAATGTGTGGAATAATTAAAACTTTACATAAAATGAACTCCTGAAGAGAATTATAAAATGATGGTGGTTGAGAATAATAAAGCAGCTCATATTTCTGTGCAAGTAGATGAATTAGGCGGCGATGTCAATTGAAAATAATAATAAATAATAATAAATATTCAGAAAAATCCGAAACGGAGTGATAGTATTGACCGTAACTGTCCTGAAAAAAAATTAAAAAAAAAAAATTCTCACGTTGTTAAAAAAATTATGAGCTTTGAAGTGCAACCTAGAGCTTTAGTGAAATTGTGACCATTATTCGGTTATTATGGTAATTTTTATTACTTTTATTCATTGAAACTTTGGAATCGTAATTGTGAATAACATTTCTAGGACCTTAGTCAAAAATAATGACATAATTTCCCCAAGTTTTTAGGAATTAATACTTTTGATGAACTATGAATTTAAAATTTTTGAACTGTCAATTTTGAGAGACCCGTTTTTAAAAAAAATATATACTAAAATGTATTGGCAAGTTTCATCGAAAGTTGGCGCATTTAATTAGAATTGCAAAATAGTAAAATACTTGATAATTTTATAATAAAAGAAAACGAGAAAAGAAATTGCACACATATGTTTTTGTTTCGCATAAGCTCTTGGTAGATTCCTAATTTTACTGTAAAATGATGATAGATAGATAGTGGACATGTATTCTATGACTAAGCGAAACGGATACTGACGCCACTTTTACCAAAATCACTGCAAATAAGTAAAATTAATGATATAATGAATAACCTTGACCTAGTTTGGTTTAGATTTATTGGAATACAAGTCAGATAAGAAAATACCATATTTTGTTGTATATGCCATATGTTCAAATTGTTTCCCACCTGCACCAAAAGATGCCATGTATCTGCTTAATAGAGATCTATTTATTATCCTCGAAAGTTGATGATTTCTTCAGCAGCATATATGTACGATATGCATGATAAATTGATAATGCATCTCTGAGACTAATCTCTAGTAAAGATCTAATTTAATTTTTAAATTCTATAATGTTTGCTGGTTGAGAATAATTGAATTATTAATTAATTGCTTAACACTTACCACATTGTTTAAAAAATCTTGATTATGTTTTCTATTATTTTACTATGAAATATGATTATCTGTAGACTAACTGATAACTCATAATATTCTAGAAACTATCTATTGTTTTTATGATAAGATTTAAGAAAAATCTAATATTTAAATTATAGTATACAAAATTAATAAATCAATATGAAAAAAAAAAATCTATCGTTGATCTACAAGGAAAGACGAGAATTGATCACAGAGATTGAACATGGAAAGCGGTTTACCATCTCAAAACTCCTTTCACTATGTACTGCAGTGTACAAAAATCTTGCATCAAAATTGCTCACGACAACAGGTGTGATAGACATAAAAATATCTCCGCTCCAATTACAGACAATTAATTGGTAAGATTGTGTAACATTTAGATTAATTTACGGATTACTTTAAAATATTGATTAATGGATGCTTAATGTAAGCCATAAATAATTTGCTGTTAGTTTCTCATATATGTTGAAGGTTATACGAGTAACGGTAATAGTTCAAATCTTAATCTCAAGGAAAAGATAGAGTTAAATGACTAACACTGATTGTGAGATCATTTATTAAAATCGACTCTTGATCAGATAACTAGTCATTTGCAGACACTCACAAATACATGGTAAAAGACAAGACTAAATGTTTAATAGATATCGGATGTCCTATATTAGATGTGAAATAAAAATTATCAAAGTAAATTAGCTTGAAAAACTTAAAAAAAAAGTAGTACTATTTCGATTACAATAACTAATTGGATAAAATTGATAAAAAAAAACTCAGACTATTAATAATTATAGAATAGTTTGCCAGTAACGTCTGGAAGAACAAAAAGTTATTGTTTGGCTCATGACTTTCAAGATAAAACTTTAATTGCACGATTCTAAATGATGTTATAACAATGATTATGATAAATATATACGATTATGGTATATATATATATATATACATATTATAAATATATATATATATATATTCAAGATAAATATATATATATATATGAGTAAGTTCTTGTGGGGCGATACATCAAAAAATAAAAAGCTAAGATTTATAAATTAATCTTTAATTCCAAACGTTTCGACATTCAATTTAATGTCATCATCAGTGGATATAAACGTTGGTAGGTGACATCTAAGATGTGTACACAACACTAGAAATTAGCACTAACATTTATACATCGAACTTGTCCACACTATGAATTTTTATCTTTTTTTGTAAGATGTAAAAAGAAAAATGATAGTTTTATTTGAACAAAATTGGGTGTAAAAAAACTAAGTGAGTAAAATTAAGTAATTTAAGTCGTGGCAGAAATTACTTAATTTTACTAAGTTTTCGGCAGAAAATCCGATTGCCAATTGTTGTTTCGATGTTTCAAGTCATTCTAAGTCGTTTGACATCGAAATTGTAAAAGCATGTTTGTATAGAATACCTATATCTATTCACGCATGAATTCATATCAAAGTCTGAAAATAAAGTCAATGAATTGCAATGCAATTGTCCGCCAAAGCATTTGTTATTCTTAGAGGCAATTGGCATAATTATGAGGTAAATATAGGGCGTTTGGCAACACTTGTAAACGGGTCATAAAAAATGCATTTTGTGCCATGGTTATTAACGATAGCCAATTCTTAACTTCTTCTGACAAAAAATTATCCAGATATAAAAATACAAAATAATGAAAATCTTATAGCAATACTTAGCACACGTATTACAAAAATAAAATAGAATGTTTATTACTATCGTAATAGTAATAATATTTAGTAAGAACAAGAGAACGCGGACCCTGCAGCCACTCGTTCTGGGTTCGTTTTCCACATCGGCCAGCTATTAAGGAGCGTAAAAAAATTGTTCGTTTGATTATAGACCTAAAATATGTTATCAAGTAAAAATTGCCTTTCGAGACATTGCTACAAAAATAATGAAACTAAAAATACTAATTCAGTATGTCCAAAATATTTCACAACTAGAAGAGGAACTGGGTTGCTCTCCAATCGCCGTCGTTAAGTTAACATAACGATTACTGAATGACTTCGTATAACAATTGACATATTCGAATATAAATAAAAGTTCAAAAAAATATATAAAAAATGAACAAAGTATCTTAAGGTCACTAGTAGGTAGGCGCAAATACAGGTAACCAGGTACCTCTCTTAAGTAGTTTTACAACAGATGCGCAAAGTAAAGAGATACTGGAACTGCAAAATCATGTAGAAATGAAAAATCTAACGGTTTGCTAAATACAACATTGAATACTTTTATAAAGTCGTATATTATATTAGGCTAAAACAAATGATAATTTATAACAACAAATACTAAAACAATAACAAATTACCTTGCAACATTTGAAGTAATAGTATGTAAATATCTATGTAAAATATATAAAAGAGTAATCTGATTATATTACAATACAGTAGTTACACTATCAAGTTAGGAGTACTTTATAGAATAACGTTTTCTATGAGGTTCATGAATTTCCTATAATATTGTAAGTTAACAGGGGTTAATACGCATTAACAGAAAAATTTTATAACCAATTTTTAGTGTACCGGAACTCAAAATATTGCAGCGAATATTTTGAGAAACCTGGAAACAACTGGTGATTGTGTTAAATGTGTGCAGGCCATAAGAAAACATCTGCAGGTATGAGCTGGAGGAATTGTGAATGCTAGGTCATACCTTTTGTCAGAAAAGTAACATAACAAAAGTGAAAGAAATAAAACTAGACCAGATGTTTTCTGTATTTTGTTCCTCATAACCTCAGATTTTAAGATGACTCCTGTACATATTTCTAACTTTTTGTCAAACATGTAGACATACACAAACACAAGACAATCAAGGCATGCACAAACAAAGTAATATTATAACATGTAGACTGGATGTCCAACAGAAGAGAATGATGTGTAGGTATTCTTTTGTACAGTTAAGTAATCCACGTACTTCATGAAAAATTATTTCTAGAACCGTTACACAGTACGGATATCCTGCCGTATAATAGTATGAAACCGCGACGATCTCTGGGAACATACTGTGCTTCAGCCAGCATCAGACAGATCGATCTTGGAAAAGCAAACTAATCAAAGTTTTGAAATATAGGCGCAAAAATAAGACATTTTGCAGATTTTACAACTTTTATCTAATCATATACACTCACACATAATACATGTAAATACATTCATATGAATACACCTATAAATGCATTAGAGGTGGACTAAACATACTCAAAGTTGGTTCGATAAGGATAAAACATATTTTGAAAGAAAAGTCGACCCTCAACCCAGATTTTACACAAATTTGCTTTATACGGATAAAAATCTCATGAAATTTTTATGAGTGTGCTAAAAAGATACTATTATAAGAAACCCATTAATATGTATAATAAACGTAGCTTGAAAACAGTATTAGTTTATATTTTCTATGGTTAACTCACTAAAATACTATTCGACTCGACTAGATTATAATACTTTGTTCTGAATTTTAAACATTTTAAAAAAATCTGATCAGAACTCTCAAAACAGACTGCGGTGATCTATGTGCGAATAAAAATTAGCGTAAGAATATCATAGACAAAAACAATTTAATAATAAATTTGAAGATTGGAAAAATAGAGCATATGAGAGTTATTTTAAAGACAAGTCGATTGCAATTCAGATACTCTATTATTCCTAAGATTTTTAGGATTTTGTATTGAGTATCTGAATTGGAATCAACTTGTTTTCAAAATAAACTTTTTCATATGCTTTATTCTTCCAACATGGATTACTGCATTCTGTTTTGAAAGTTCTGATAAGAATTTTTTAAAATGTTTGAACTTCATAAAATAGTGAATAGCCGTCCATTAGTAAATTAACCATAGATAATAAACTAATACTGTTTTCAAGCTACGTTTATTATATATTATAGGTTTATTATAATAGTATGTTATTAGTACATTCATAAAAACTTCATGAGTGTACTTCAGAAATCATTTTCCACAGAATTGGTAGTAGAAAAATATGTATAGACCCTTAAATAAGAACAAATATGATAACTAATATTTTGATATACACGCATTACACATTATATAAATATATCTAAAACGAATACTAATTGTATACAATGATGGTTGTTATGAGAACTGCAAATAAATGTTCAAAGACTGGTAACACTATTAGATAAGATTGTCCAAAAATGAAAGCGTGCAGTAGGCGTGAAGCAAAGTTTTGTTTCAATGGAAATTTTCGAAGATAAGATCACATAATACTTTCTTTCAGCTTAGGTAGATTGAGACTATAAAAAGGATTTATAAGCTAGGATATAAGTTGATTGCAAACATGGTAGAGACAAGCCAAGGATGGTATAAACGGGCTATCAACAGAAAATCGAGTTTCCAAGCTGTAAAATTTCTCGAATCAGGAATGTTATGCTCAATTTATATATAGTTTATGTATATGACTGAGTTGTACTTGTGTTTTGTTTATAAAATATTAAATTTGTTTTACTAAAATTTTCTTTGCAAGCCAAAATTTTTATGACAAAAAAGCTGTATCTGAACTCAATTTCAAGCTTATATAGGCGATAAACATCTCAAATTACATACTTAAATGACTAACTCAAACGCTGTTTAAAAATGTAATATTTACGTGACGTAATTATATTAACGGCAATCGATAATTGAACAATCAAATAGACCTATTAACTATGTGACCAATATGAAAAAAATGTTCAACATATATATTCGGACTTCCAACAAACAATCCATTAACATTTAACATATCTGTGACTCATTTATGCAAATTATTTACAGTTAATATACATGACACACTAGTAGAAAGAGAAAGGTGTTTGAACTTGCACAATTATTGTGAGAGATATCATTTGTATCGTTTATATAGAGCTCAATTGGGATGTCCAAATAATTATTGTAATTGGTGATACATTTTATATATACAGGGTATCCCAAAACTCAATGTTAAGACGAAACGGGGTTATAGTATTGATGATAACTATCATAAAAAAAAGTTATCTCACGTTGTTTGAAAATTATGAGCTTAAGTGCAACCCCGAGCTTTGGTAAAACTTACCAATTTTCTATTATTGCGGTTAATTTTTTTTAATTTTGTTTATTTAATTTGAATCCGTAACCACGAATAAACTTTCTAGAAACACTTGATTTTTAAAGTTTTTTTCATTATAAAACTATATAACTATATTATTATATACTTTATTATGTGATGAAACTTGACAACACACTTTAGTACATTTTTATTAATGAGGGATTCTCAAAGTAACCCAACATTGAAAACTTTAAATGTACAGCTTGATAAAAAGTCTCAATTCCTCAAAACTTTGAGCAATGTGTCATTATTTTTGACTTTGGTCCTAGAAAAGCCCATAATTTTTTAACTATATGCAATTCTTTTCATTAAATATATAGTACATGATAGTTTATTTAATAGGTTATAATACAAAATACTAGCCAGATAATTGAGTTCAAGTGCACATGTATATCACGATATCACGAAACGTGATTGATTTACCAAAAATTGGAAACAATTTTCATCCCACTACTCCATAAATTTAATAATTAGTATCCAAAGCTCCAATTGTCCGTCATGCAACGGGAAAATTAGTTCTATACTACAATTTATATTTTATACAATTTTATGAACGTTAATAATGTCATTGTGCGGCGACAATTCATATTGTATGATGTTTACGGTTAACATCGTGGATAAAAAACCGATACGCTGAAGTGATCAGAAGAGATAAAAATAAGTATTAAATGAGAAAAACCAATTGAAAGTACTGTTATTTGAAAAACAGCATGATTTACTTAATGTAATGTTATACTCTTAAATGATAAAGAATACTCTCGATGTAACATCAATTATAAGATTTATCAAAAGGGTGAACACGGCGAGACATGCAATCTAATTGTAATATTACTAAATACGTCATTAAACCATTTGAAACAGTTAATAATAATTTCATGATCTTGCACGCAGATGTAATGGATACATTACGATTTAATTAATAAAAATCTTTTATTGTTTATGTTAATAATTTACTGTTTTAGAAACGAATATTTGAATGATTGCATTGAATTGAATTAAAAGATCGAAACAAATATTTTATCCCACGACAAGATACTTAATGTATTAAAATATACGAATAATAAAAAAATTATGATAATTAGGTTTTATTATAAAATAAAAACAAAATGAAAGTTCAACCAACTAAAGATTGTTGCAGATATGCTTTTCATCAAATTAGAAAAGCGATACAAACGCTTATGTGTAATTTATACTACATAATTAATGGCTAAATAAACAAAATCATGCTCGATAAAACTGATAAACAAAAGTATTCAAGGTTTTTGCAAAACTTGACTGATATGTAAAGATGTAAATGGCCTATGAACTATATGATAGTTGTTTGCGAGATATATAACTTGAAACCATTAACTGACATATGATTCTAGCTAATTGTTATAGTGTTCCATTTGATTTCCAGAACAATGATGTTTAGATGTTATGATAAGTCAATAAGGACATGAAAACTCCATTATGACGACATATTTGTATAAATAAGCACCTATACAAGGCACGAGTTCAAATGAAATTTTATATGTTGAGCATTTCTAGCTCCCTTTAAGACGTTGCGTTTTCATAACGCGAAATACGAAGAGCAAAACATTCGCAAATATTTCAATTGGTATAATGTAATGAACGAAATATTCCTATTATATATTTCTCTTATATTCTTTCAAAAGTTTAAAAAATGTCACGTAAATATTTAACAAACTCCTCGCTAGTAATAATGTTATTTTAGCTTTAGCTAGACTAACATTTATTATAAGATATACATTTTCATCGCAATAGTATCAATGACGTGATTAATTAGATGCTCAATTAATTGATATTCATTATATCCGTATTCTATACATTACACATGTTTGTTAATATTCAATTGCGAATAAAACTTAAACGATACGAATTTGCGCAATATTTCATCACGAAATTACACTTTCACTGGGAAATAAGAGAAAGTCAGGATGAACTTATTACTACGTCGTCGTTCTTATCGTACGAATGTTGCCACCCACTACCGGTTAGGTTTTTAAACGCATAAGTTATTTGCACGGACAAAATTGTGATATAAATTCATTAATACAATATGAAACTATTTGAAAATGTTTTGCTATTTATTTAGATATACGCATATCTATTTACATACAAGCCCTCTCTACTTTGGTATTTTGAACTATTTAAATAATTATTCATACCAAAAAAAAAATTTGCGAAAAGTGATTATTTGTAAGTGGCCATGCAAGTTCATAAAGCTAATAAGAGAAAACTTGATCAATGTGATAAAAATTAAGTTCGGTTTTTGAACTAAGATTTTAAACAGAAAATTTTGTGAAAACTGACGGAGAGAGAATATTCCAGAATGTGATAATATTTATCCTTGATAATAAAACTGATTTTGATTGTCGTTGTAAATAATTTACCGCATTCATTAAAAGATGTAAATTATTAATTCTATATGTAGTAAAAAAATACCAGAAAATTTCCTTTTGATCAGATCATAGAATATTCAGTGAAAATTATTGATATATATTTGTTTGGACGTATTTTCGTTTTATTATATTGGCCATGAAGGTGACAATCTTCATGGCATTGAGCTTTTATACGGAATGGTTGCTACCCCTGGCAGAGGGGGTAGCGCAGAGTTTAATGGGACTAATTGTACACTTCTAAAATATATATATATATATATATATATATATCAACTTCAATTAGAACTTAGTGACAAATCAGTGATTGTAATAGGAACATCAACAAATACATACAAATACAAAACAAATCAGTGTTTAATTTTTTAAGTCCACAGTTATAAGGGTTAAATTATAACTGAACAACTTGAGTTAATCAAAGAAGAGTTTAAATAAATTTCATAAATACGTGGAGGAATACAATATTATTAGTAAATATGACTTATCATACGTTGGTATTCATAAAATTTTGCAGAATCATCTTAGAATTAATTACTACAATTCTAAGTATTAAGAGTAACTTTAACAACATTTAACAGAATTAGTAGATGAAAAAGAAAGAAACTTACCGGCATATGGATTGGTTATTGTTCTGCCCCACTGATTGAATTTTTTTAGCCTAATTGATCCAAGCAGTACCTGAAACTAAAATTAAAAAGTAAAAAATATTGTACATAATGATCATATATAGGCGCATATAGACACGCCATCATATATATATATATATATATATATATATATATATATATATATACTGTTCTAAAAATTCAAAATCAGTACAAGAGAAAAGATTCAGTAATTAATAATGAAAACAATGATAATTACACAATTCCATATCCTATACTAAATCCTGATAAAGACAAAAAAAAACCGTATCTTTTTTATTCTCTTAAATTTATATATTGACAGGCCTTCGTCTTGATTCATACCTACACGTGCTGGATTTATCATGGTATTACTAATATAAAGAATTCGAATTCACCTCGTAAATGACTTGGAACCTTCCTAATTAACTGGGAGAAAGCATTCATATTTTAAAAACCGTAGAATGCATAAAGCTTTTACAAAAACGATTTAGTTTTGAAGATTTTAGGAATTTTCAATTCAACATGTTGGCATTTAGGTTTTATATCTAATCAAATAGATCTACTAAAAATGAGTATACTTATATAATTGATTGTTATTTATATTAGCAACAATATATTATAACCTGACACAAATAAAGAATAAGTACAAAAACACATGAACATGAACATGAACACTTGCCTTATAAAATTTATTCTTTGCTTCGCAAAATAATAATACTCCTTAATATTAATTTTACTTATTGTTAACCTATTTACTCATATTGGAAGTAAACATCTATTAAAATGATGTTTAAAATAATTTAAGATCTATTTACGTTATTTAGTGTCCATTTAATATTTAGGTCATGAAATAGTTGATACGGAGCACGGAAAAGTTAGGTAAAAAACAAGTATAACAAAATTTAAAATTTTCCTTGAAAAATTTATTTGAAAGAATTATATATAAATAGATCTTGAAAATTTTCCGTGTTGAAAACCCAACAATGCCTAAAAACAAAATTTCTACTTATAACAATTTTATGACAATGTTTTATATTATAATTTAAATTACCAAACGCCATTTTTTTCCACCATATTTCTATAACTGCTTGGCTTGTTTTTCCCGAAAACTAATTAAAAATTCATATAATCAAAACGTCTTAAAACAAAAAGGCACAGAAATAAACTATTTTTTTTACAAAATCTTACCCCGCAGAACGGTAAAAAATAAATGCCTTGGTTTTTTAATTAAAAAAACAAACAAGCTACAAATATTACAAATTAACTGAAGATACAATCACATTTATCTATGATAGTAGGACTACCCTCCGAGAAAGCACGATCACGATGCACTTGCTACTTCATGCTTGGATACGCATCGGTAATGTACAGAAGCTTTACTATATTTGTAGTTCAATTTAATTAATCAAACAATTTGCACTAAGCAAATACTATAACGAAATTATTACAATAGACGGACTTTAGCATGAATGTCGAGACATTCATTGGATAGTTGTTAAACCGTGAGAAATCCATATATTAATCAAACATGCATCTACTAATTTCATTACATAGAATGACCCTTATAACCGTACCTAAAAGTACGAACAATATGGAAACATTACGTCTTATTGTAATAGAGAAGAGCTTCTGCTTACTAAACAGTGCTTTAAAACACATTGCAGAACTTGCAATTTAATAAAAAAAATATTAAGATAAAATTTATTAAAATTTGTACTGTTCAAATATGCTATAAATCTAGCTATGACTACAGATATTCAGCTAAAATCGCACAGATTAATTTTCTTCATGCAATTCACAAACAAAGTAAGTACTAATAAACAAATATATCTGACCTGAAATCGAACAGAAAATAACGGAAAACACAAATTCTTCTACGATGACAGACATGAGTGTGTGTTTGCTTACGATGAATCAGTAAAAATAAGGCCGATTTAATATCGCGAACTTTATCTAAAATCTGTTTGCTTAACGGGCCCCCGCAAAATAAACGTATTTGTGGCCCCGCGCTTTGTACTGTGCCTTGCTTAAATATTTGACTTTGCGCCCATGTATTGACGTAATTATCGCCAGAACAAAAGAAGATGGCCAATTATCGAATTGACGAAAAGTCAATATTTGCACAAGAATATTTGAGAAAAACATGTTTCATTTTGGACTTAGCACCTTCAGCCGTAATGTTATAATCTATCAATCGCAATAAAACGTACCAAGTCCCAAAAAGTTGCTAGCAATAGATTAAAAGACATATTATATTATATTATATTATAATATATATATATATATATATATATATATAAAATATATATATATATATATATATATATATATATATTAGGGTGGTCCTTAAAATGGACATTTTCGAATTTTCTTGCTCCCAGGGGCTCAAATGGTTCCAAATTGATAAAAAATAATTCTCTGGAAGTTTTAGCTCTTAATATTAACGTTTAGATAGTGCGCAATTCAATCAAACTTCGTATGGAAAGAGCATGTAAAAAAATTTGAAAAGTAAAAAAAAATGTTTTAGGTATAACTTAGCAACAAATGAATGAGTTTTATTCATTCATTTGTTCGCTAAATTACATCTAAAAAACATTTTTAATATTTTTGAAAATTTTTCCATGCTATTTCCATACAAAACTTTGATTGAATTGCGCTCTACTAAACGTTAATATTAAGAACTAAAACCTTTAGAGAATTGTTTTTTATCTATTTGGAACCATTTGAGCCCCCTGGGAGCAAGAAAATTCGAAAATGACCATTTTAAGGACCACCCTAATATATATACCAAGCAAGAATGAAGAAAAAAATCCTGGTTTTAGCATAGTATGCCTACTATTCATCATAAATTTTGTTAATTTACTTCTGTACGTTAATATTATATAGAAGCCGAGGTGTTATGAATGATATTCAATTTAGTAAATAGAATATAAAAATTCACGGATTTATTTTAATAACTAAATATCAAATCGCCTTGCAATATAGTACCGCTTATCACAACTGTGAATTACGGTATCATATATGTTACATACAGGAAAGTAGTTGTCTACACGTTTATAGGTAAAAACCATTTTTGAATCATTTCGAACTAAATTTGATAAAAGCGATAGCGAAACAACAATAATATCAATCGACGTTTGAAATTTTATCCAATTACTTTTGCGTTATTACGATTTTCGTGACTTACATAGCATACGAACGATGTCACTTGAACACACTGCATTTAACCTACCAAAAATTTTCAAAATAATAGCAGAAGTTGAAACGCGAGTTTTCAGAATAGATTCTGAAGATGATTCAGTTAGGGCAATTATAGGAAGTGAGAGATCCATGGACGGATATCCGTGTTTAAGGCCACTTGACAACATGTAACAGTTCGATACAGTACTGCGGAGCACAATTGGCATATGTGATTAATTTATTATTAGGGCTTTATATGTACTGATTTCATTGCTGACCCATTTAAAACGTAAGTACATATTTTATGTTCAGGCATATTATAAACTTATAGCCGTAAATACTAAATAATTTCTTATAAGTTGTCTTAAATTCATTACTGTAAATGTAAGGTGACCATACATCAAGGATTGGCCGGGACAGTCCCGATTTTCTGCCATGCGTCCCGGTTTTTTCAAAAAGCAATATTTGTCCTGGTTTTAGGTGTTTTGTCCCGGATTGTCCCGGATTTTTAAAAATGTTTGAATTGCCAATATTTTTTTTAAATATATTTGAATTAGAAAATTTGAACCAAAAAATGTGCACATACATTTTTAGCTCAACCAAATCAACAATTTGAAAAATTTAAAATTTGGAAAATATAAAAAATAGAAAATTCAAAAAATATATATATTTGCATCCACAAAAACTAGTAGTTTCTTCACAATCAAAATGTTTTTTTTGAATCATTCAAATCGGATGCCTTGTTCTCTCAGAATCTGCAATTTTTTACACTATTAGCTCCTCATGAAACGGATGAACCTGTCTTTGCCAAAATCTAATTACCACGTCTTCTCATTAATACGAATTGAATGTTTTTTGAATCATTCACATCGGATGCTCTGTTTTCTCAAACACTCAATTTCCGAAAACGTCGAAGAAAAATTGTATCCGCATATACATGAAGAACACATACACACTTTTTTTGAAGTATGCGAAAATGCTCAGAAACTTCTAAAACGTAAACAAAAAACTTCAATTTCGATTGAAGGGGGCGTCCATTAATCACCTGAGGCTTTTAGAGGGAGGTGGGGGGGTGTTTGTCCAAAAAAATCATGAAATATCACGTGGGAGATTGAGGGGTCTAGTAAAATATCACGTGTATTTACATTTTACCTAAATTTAAAAAAAAAAACAAAAAATCTTACGTTTTTTTCGTAAATTCGAAAAATGTTACGTAACTAAAAATACACGTAATGTTTGGTGGGGGAGGGGGGGTAGTTCTAAAAATCACGACGAATCATCAAAAAGGAGGGGTGTCGAAAAATTCCTAAAAAGTCGATCACGTGATAATGGACGCCCCCTTACGGAAAGTCAAAAAGTACTAAAATTTACACTTATCGCCTTATAGGCATATATAAGCATAATCCTATATGTATTATTATTTTAAATTGTTCAAAAATTTGTGTGAAAGTATTTCTAAGAATTAATTTAATTCCAAATTACATTGAATTTAGGTATCAGATAGGCTGATCTAATTACGTTGATCTTCTCGTTTACGGTAGTTTATAAATATATATGCAAATTAACAAAGGGAGAAGATCGTGTAAACATATATAATTAATTGGAGATTAGCTTGCTTCCGTAGGCTTTTGTCGTTATTATTCTGAAACCAGCAGATATTACGTTCTAGATAAACAAGCTAAGAAAGGGTAATATACATACATGAAATAACATACGTCTTAGAAATTAAACGCTATGTGTGTAAAAAGTTAATGGTAAAAATGATGAGTAAATAAAGATAATTAAATTTGAATAATGAAAGTGAAATTATTTTCGGAAAAAATAAATTGATGTCGCTAATGTAAATAATGAGAAATGGTTTTTCTAATAATTTATATTTAAAAAAGTAAAAATTAATTACATATGGTCAAATTTCCCATATATTAAACATCTTAACTATCGTAGCGTTACAGTCACGATATTCAATAACTATGAATTATGAACTATAACTCATTTCAAAATAGAGTAATATAATAGAACCATAGTTAATTTTAAATCAATAAGGATGCATACTATTTTTGCACGTGCTTAGTCATATGTAAGTAAATAAGTCACAGATGCCAATAAAGAATATTTATGGATGGCAATATTTGGTATTATAGATAACGTAGAAATATAAAATAATTGAGTTCAAAACTTAATAAATTAATCAATATCCTTCGTTGTATCTTAAGTTCGTACTGTTAATATTATTTTATAATACTTATATTAATTTACATAATTAATTTTAGTATTTGTTATCTCATGCATTTGTTTAAAAAAAAGCGAGAACGAAAAAATGAACGAATAAAATAGAGATGATAAAAAAAACTTTTTATTCAAACTTTCTTCGGACTTGAGTATCGTAAGGTAATTAATTTTAAATTTTCTGTATGAATTTGGACAAGTAAAATTGCTTGCGATGAGTTAATAACAAAATCTATCTAATGAGAGATTCACAAATAGAGAAATAGTAAAAAATAAAATAAAATGGATACAGTTTGAATTGAATCAGTTGCCCAACTTAAAATTTTATATATAAAATTTTATATATATAATTTGAAAATTAAGGGGCACAACTAGTAAAACCGCCTAAAAAAGGTGATTTTTGGGAATTTATATTAAAAAAACTACTTTATCAATCATTTCAAAATTTTAGGAATATATTTATACATGTTTGAAGAAAAAAATTAAATATTTTTTAAGTTATCGCCGATCTCCAACGGCGCGACAAAAAAAGATCCTTCACTGCTGCAGTGATTCCGGCCTTCTACGTGGATAAAAATTAAAAAAAAAAATCTCGTTAAACTAGATAATATTGTCTGTAAAATGAACTACGATAAAGAAAAAAATCAAAAATTGACAAAATGACGGCGTTTTTTTTTAAAAAAAAGTCGAATTTTACCCAAAATTTTGGTCGTTTTTGAACTGCCAAAATTCGATTTTTGATCCGATCAAAAAATCGATAGTTCATTTTACGGAGAACTATATATAGAACAAGTAAAAAAAAATGATAGTGATCGGATCATTTGTTTTTGAGTAATCGCTGCAGCAAATTCGGAAAATGCTGTTTCGAGAAAAACGCGTTTAAAGATTAAATGATAGTTAATATATACTCTTTAAATGGCTGTAACTGCAAAACTATTTAATATATCGATTTAAAATTTTGGTGTGTTATTTTTAAAGGTATAACCTATCTAAAAATAGAAAAACTAAAAATTCGATTTTTTGAAAATTTCACACTAGTTGTGCCCCTTAAAGTTCGATTATGTACATAATACGAACATTATTATACTTTTTGCAGAAAATATTTAGTATTTAGTGTATTTACTAAAATATAATTTGAAATTATTTATATTAAGACATATTAACAATTCTAATCCAATAAAAAACAACTACAAACCATTAAATTTTGTACAAAATTTAGATATTCTTCATCCTGATATAATACCAAAATGGCCCTTAAGAATTTGTTTGAATTATCTTATGCTCTAGCACAAAGATGAGCAACCCGCGGCCCGCGGGCCGCATGCGGCCCGCCGAGTGTTTTTCTGCGGCCCGCCAAGCATTTCTCAACAACAGATTATTTTTCTAGATATTTTATCAAATACGGCTGTAAAAGCTAATTTTTTCGTCAGTCAAATTCTGGTAAAAACTGTTGTTCTAGGAAATAGAATTTCCTGATAAAATATATATTAATTTATCTACATATTGTTTAACAAGCTTCAATATTGCAAAAAAATGAGAACTTGTCCGAGAACATAGCAACAACGCATTTCTAAATTTAAAATATTTAAATAAGTAAATCTTATAAAGTCGCAAGGGTTAAATTATCGTAAATTTAAAGACTTTCTGGCAATTTAGTTCGTGAACATGTCGATTTTCAATAAAGTACGTTATCT
The DNA here is from genome assembly GCF_003426905.1 of Ctenocephalides felis. NCBI lineage: Eukaryota > Metazoa > Arthropoda > Insecta > Siphonaptera > Pulicidae > Ctenocephalides > Ctenocephalides felis. The sequence goes on along the minus strand of NW_020538040.1, from coordinate 41,443,988 downwards.
CCATAGTGATGCAATGCTTTAAGGAGGAGATTACAATTGTTTTTGGATATGAAATAATAATTATAGTTCTTTCGTCATTTTGGTAATACAGAATATCTTTTGCAGAATCTTGTGTTTCACTTTTCATATTGAAAAAAAGAAAATATGAACAAATTTTAATTGTGATTCTAAATGTTCAAAGCTAACAAGACAGCTGTTTTCATGTAAATGTTTTCTTCGCCATTTAACATGCAAAATAATACAGATTTAAAAAATTCATTTTTTCAGTGAACATCGAATTTTTTTTATAAATCTTATGTCAGCCCTGAGAAATTTTCGCTGTTGAAAAAAAGGTAAATCAAATTACGATTCAAATTCTTTTTTGGAAGTACATATGTGCGCGAACAATTACACAAGTCCACAAAAGAAAAGTCGCTGGAAAATAATTAATTCATTCAGGAAAAAATCTAGAACAAAGATTGTGCCAGTTTTTAAATGTTTTTCAATTTTTTGTGCCCCAATTTTGACTATAGATTTATCTTCAGCGGTAAAAGGTACATTGGAAGTCATATATATGTCACACACCCAATTCAGACAACTCTTTTTTGTGGACCTGTGTTAATTTCAACCATAAAATTCATAGAAAATTAGCACCTATCAAAACTGAGTAAAACATGTCAAAGCTGCATACGCGTTGCTACGTTCCGCATTAAAAAAATTAAAATAAAGAACAAAATCTAAAAAAACGGCCGATATTGACCAACTTATGTAAAAAATGCAGTGCCATTTTTTTTTATTAAAGGTATCAAGTAAAATTGTTTTTCTCTTAAATATTATTTGTTTTCATTTTATATTAATATTTATAAACACTTATTATATAAAATATATACTTTGTTCAATTTTATATTTTTGTTCTCTTCTTGTGGCAATTTTGTAATTTTGTTGCAAATACATTATTCCCGCACTCAGTCAATAAATCTTTTGACTTAATTTTAGATCAGACTTTTATCAGAGTTTATGAAAAAGCTTCAATTTTATTAAAAAAAAAAACAATTTATTTTCATCATGGCTTGTACGGCCGTAACAATTTTTTTTAAATTTTGTTCTTTATTTTAATTTTTTTATGCGGAATGGAAAACTACATACAACTCCAAATTTTTATTGTTTTATAATGAACATTTTTTGTATAACTCGGTAATTGATCAACTAACTATTATCGCCTTTTTTGTGAACGTTTTTAATTGAAATTCGATCAAGATTTTTCTGAGCTTATAAAAAAGCTTAAACTTATCCACATCATCCGCTGCAACATTTTAAAAATGGCAACGAAATGGTTACCTCCGATAAAACTAACTGATTTGCAAACTAATCCTATTGCACAAATATTTCCCGATGTACATAAGAAGTACATAGTTTTTGAATGTCTCACAAAAGGAGCTATTTCAGCAAAAAAATTAGAAATTTAATTTTAAAATCAGGAGATAAAACCGTTTTTGAGAGGACTGGATTTTTTTTTCAGAATACAACATAATTACAATATGAATGTTAGTATTTTAGCGTTGCTGTGGGTAAATTATCAATGTAATAATATTTATACATTCAGAATTGGTATTCTGAATATATAAATATTTGAAGAAGTCATTTCTAATACTAATGATTTTCTAAAAATATTTCCTGTTGCTAAACGTTTGCCGGGTCAGCTGGTATATATATATATAAATTACGTGCGGCCCGCCAAAAAATTTGAAAATGTAAATTGGCCCGTGGGCTAAAAAGGTTGCTCGCCCTTGCTCTAGCAGAAGATATTGCGGGAGCACGTTTTGAGGTTCTTCTGCGGGGAATGACCTGACGAGCAGTACATACGTGCTAATACAAATATTAACAAAGATGTAGAATACACAGAAGACACACACAACATCGGAGAACAAGAGTTCGTGAATAAATGAACATGCGAGAGAGAAACAAAGATCGAGGTATACGCCGAGCTTAGAGACAGGTAGAAGTAGCAATATAGAAGCGTCTGAATGGAACCAAACAAATGGTTGCGCTCTTTTTATCATAAAATGGTATGGAGCATTTTATATTTGCTGTGTAACGTCATTACTTCAGATCAGCAAATTTTTTTTTTTTTTGATCTTTTTTTTTTTTTTTTACATAAATATTTTTATTTTACATAAATAAATATATACATTCTATTTTACAATATTTTATACATAAGTGGATTTATATAACTATTTTTCAAAAAATATTCTTTCCTTTTTTCTCTTAAATTCCTCTCAATGAGTGTTATTTCTTCAAAACCATAATATAAATTATATAAGATTCCAGATAGCAGCCAAATTTTAACATCTTTTTCTTCTTTTGATTTATATTGTATATCTATTTTGATAAGTTTATCGTCATCTTCAGTTACATCTATTTTTGAGATTTTTAATTTTATTTTCATCCAATCCCATATAATTTTCTTTTTACCACATTTAGTTAAATAGTGTAAGGCATTTTCCTCCTTATTGCATTTTTCACATTTTTCTGTGCTACTCATTTTTATTCTAAAAAGTTTTGTGTTCATTGCAATGCATTCATTTACTATCAAATAATTTGTTGTTTTCCATTCTGCAGGAATATTTTTGTTTTCTATATTCCTCCATATGTTTTTCCAATTATGATGTGGTTTTTTTTCCATTATTTTAGGAGTAAAATTTTCCAGTAATTTGTTATAAATTTCTTTTGTTTTCGGCTTCTCCGTGATCCATATACTATTTTCATTAATAATTTTGCATTCATTTTTAATTATTTTCGGTAATTTATTATTTTCTTGCCAAAATTGCAAAAATTCACCATTGACTTGCTTTTCATTTATTTGTTTAGTCATATTTTTAATGAGTAAGGCTTCGCATTTCTCCTTGGTTGATATTAGTTTCAGACCTCCTTCTAATTGTGTTAGTTTGAGTTGCTTTCTATTAATTCGAAGTCTGTGTCCATTCCATATATAAAACCCTAGCAATGAAATGAGAACTATTTCCTGATCAATAGAACACGCATCCTATGAATAACAAACAGCAAAATGTAATATTTTAACCGAGAATTATCCTTCCCTTGTTATAGTGCAATTTTTCCTTCTTCAGAGACACATTTCTCAATCAGTGGCGTTTTTCTCATATTATATAATAAATACAAAGTTCATGAACTTTACCGTTAACGGTCACTAGTTTTTCATAAGTGATTCCTACTAGGCCGTAACTGGTCTCGGTGAACATGCGAAACCCCTTAATCAAAACAAAATTTATTAATTTTTTTTTACATACATTACACTTTTTTTTCACTACTTTCGAAATAATTCATCGCTTTCATTCCGATCGAAAATATTATTATTATTATTATTTTAATTTTGATTGGTTTGATCGTAACCACCTACCAAGTGACGTACAACCGCAGCGACGAAGTATTATTGTCAAGTCACAGGGAGATTACGACCCATAAGGGTTAAATATTAATTATAAGACAAGAAAGAAAATTTATATTTTTTTCCATCTCTGAAGAAAAACCTCCAATATGCAGCCAACTCCTCTCCCTTAACGCGGTGAGTACATACCGTGCAATATGGAAACCGTGCTGTAAGAAACTAGGATTTAACGTAAAATCCAGGCTAATTCGTAGTGTGTTCTATACAAACTTCTATTACGTGGAAAAAAGCCCGTGTTATCGGAGGGTGCCGCATGTTCAGCTCCGCGTAGCATGGAAACCGCGCTCCGAGAGTACCGTGTTAACGGACTATATGTGAAATTTTAATAATAACTTATTATGTCAATAATTTTTTTTTATTTTCTTATAAATTACAATCTGTCTAAATAGAAAGACATTGAGTAATTAATTACTTTGGCAAATAACAGAATTTTAAAAGGAAAACCCAGTAGTTCACCTTTTATTAATGTACTAAATTATAACTTAATTGAATTTTGGTATTATTAAATTTATATAAACAAACAAGCAACCGAGGAAATGAGCCTGGTGTAAATAAACTTTTTGGATCCAATTTTTTATACGCAACGTATTTATCATCGCCCAACGAATACATAATAAAATCAGAAGAAACAAGGCTTGGTCTTTTTTTTTTATTACTTATCGTTTAAACCAGCAGCTTCAATAATGTTGCTCGATTATATTTAATTCAACAAAATGCTTTGTACAATCTGATCGACAATCATGTTGATCGAATTATGATTGAATGATGTTTGATTGACAAGTAGTGATCTTGAAGTATATTTCACCAGTATGAAATATTTTTAGCAGACAAAATAGCTCGCTAATTCAGGTATTAGTTCGCAAATATTGCTAAAATTGCCAGAATGTCAGATCACGCACTGCGCATTTTCACGGGAATTGAAATTGACCATTGCCTATTATTAAAACATCAATAACTTTGATAATTGAAACACCAAGTGGAAATCAATTAAAAACAGTAAGTATTAAATTTTATTCTACAAAAAATAACGCGCGTATTTGGAAATTAATAATAAAATTATTAAATAAACTAATACAAATTATTAACACTTGGTTTATATTTAGCAAATATTTTGGTCCGAAATGTTGTACTTTAAAATAATGAAAAAGGTTAACAATGCTTGAATTCGATACGATAATTTCATGCCTTATACATTTCACAAAGTTACTTTGATTAAAAGTAGATCGTTCCAACACAATACAGATAACTACTTAACTACCTATTTGATGAAACACAAAAAAAAGAAATTGCAAGATCATTTAGAGTATAAGCTTTTGTGAGCCGTGTTATTACAAGCTCATCGCAATACAATATGCAGAACGTTCACCCCTTACCGGACTAAATATATAATGTATCTATTGATTAAATTCGATATTGATTAGATCATCGAGAGCTCAAGGCCGAAACGGCGTTGTTTTCGCAAAAAGAAACAATTTCATGCTTTTTATGCGAACATGATGAAAAATATTACCATGCACACTAAGTGCCACTATAAAATAGAAAGAATTTATTAAATTATTTCGTGTGATAATTTTAAATAATGTTCCAGTTTCGGTATTTTCCACGTGCCATTAATTACAGTAAAGAATAATAGTTAATGTTTTACCAGAGTGAATATTTGTTGCAGAATTATTTATTAAACAGTTGATAATAGAGCACAAATTGATAATATTTTTTTTATTATTTCTTTTATTTACAACTGTCCAGTAAAGGACATTCAATAAATTTGATGAATTTGCAATAGTCGGCCGAAAAGGGACATTGTATACTACAAGGGCATGCTGGAAAAAACAACTCAGTAGTTGTTTTTACATTCGATATAAAATTCACAATATTATTGATAATTATATAATTTTAACTATTTACTTATTAAATAATTTCTTATAAATGCTGATGAAGTTATTTCCATTTTTTATCAGGAGAGTTGATGGTTTAAATCCAGTGGCGCTTTTCTTTTCAATCTTCTTGGATAGTTCTTTGTTATCAAGGAATTTGCTAATGAATTTGGATAACTGATTAGCTTGTTTCTATACTTGTGTGCTGTTTTTGTTATTACTTCATTTATAGTAGGTGTATTCGTGTCGACATGAATCAACCAGTTGGGAACATATTTTGGAGCTCCTAAGGCAATTTTCAAAAATTTGTTTTGAAATTTCTGTATTATTTCTATATTAGTCTTATAAGCACTGCCCCACAATTGTTTACCATAGCACCAATTTGGTTTGAATAAAGATTTATATAAAAGTAGCTTATTGTATGAGCTTAGTTTGGATTTAGTCCCTAGAAACCAGTAAAGCTTTTGGCTTTTTATCTCAAGCTGTTGTCTCTTTTTTTATATGGGTTCGCCAATTAAGTTTTCGATCGAGGTATATGCTGAGATATTTCACATGGTCTTCTTGAGGTACTTGAGTATTTCCTATTCTTACTGGTGGGCAAGTCTCTCTTCTAAGTGTAAATGTGACATGTACTGACTTTAAGCCATTCATTTCAAATAACCAGGTTTTATTCCATTTTTCTAATAAATTTAAATGGTTTTGGAGTAACTCAGATGCAGAACTGTAATCTATGTGGCTGGCTAGAATGCACGTATCACCAGCAAACGTAGCGATCAAAGTGTTGTTATTGGTAACTCAGATGTGTATATTAGAAATAGAATTGGCCCCAAGACGCTTCCTTGTGGAACACATGAGGAAACTGTCTTATTTGATGATTCAGTGTCTAAAATATTTACATAAAAACTCCTATTTTCTTAATATTTGTGTATTAATTGTGAATATTTTTAATGTTAACTTCCCATATATATTATCTTAAACACGTTATTTAAGTTATCAGTTTAGCGTACAGAAAGTATGTATATTTCTGATTGCTAAAAATAAAGTGTCAAAAAAACTTGCCATAAGTCATAAAAGTAGCAAAAACACAAACTGGAATATTTTTGGTCAAATCGTAAGTTAAAAAACTGTCTGATCATTTATGAATACCTATATTATTAGCATTATATTAATATTAATTCGCAAAGTTGATGTTTGATTGCATTCAATGTTTTATATTCATTCAACTGTTAACGCAGAGACTTATCTGCACCAACACTTCTGAAACTGACTAGAATTAACTTCACAGTTAGACCCTTAGGACATTCTGTCATAATTTCTTAAACATCTTTTTAGTAATGGTACATAATTTGTTATCACACATCTCCTTCAACTTCTTATCTTCACTTTCCAACATGTGTGAGACAATGTTTTTTGAAGATTAACTATGTACCAACAAAGATTTTGGAACAAAAAGCAAACGGAACATGTTCGGCGTTCTCTACGAGGATAAAGGTGGAAAAATGTCATAAAAGATCAACACAGAAAAGAGATACCAATGGTATACCAAAGAGATACCAACTCTATTTTGGTCTTACCATTACATATTGTCCTTCATAATTACTAAATGTTTTTTGTATTTGGAAAACAGATTGTAACTGCATCTTGAGAAATAAAAAATAAAGAATCTAGAAAACCAATCATTGAAATATATGCACATCGTATCCGATTTTTCACTACAATTTTAGGGTTACCCAAAGCTAACTAATATTAGTACAGAACCTTTCTATTAATCGAACAACTTGAACTGCTCATAAGTGCTGTTCTTTATAAGTTTAATGATGAGTTAACTACTAATATTCAAGATCACAAATAGATGTTCATTTATAAATATAACTAAAAGTTTGTATTTTAGTTCTTTTCCAGAAATAACATGTATTTACTTGGCTACTTCCATCTATTTGAATTCGTAATCATAAGTTGATTATGATTCGCTTATAGTATTACTTCATACAAAATGCATCATACATTATCCCCTCGTGCGGTATTAAGTATAAATCATTTATTATTTACAGAAACTACCTCCTTCGCTCAATGGTAAATTCTTAATAACCAGAAAAGCAGACCTTTTAGTACCCATTCGTATTGCCTTGTGGCGGATTTTTCCATATTGAGTTCAAGTGGTCGACGAGCTATGGATTTCCAGTTTTTCAGGTGTTTGCATTCATTTGATGCATTTTGCCATTTTATTGTATTTTTCCATTATTTTCATAATAAACATCATATTACCTCATTAAAGTTGTATTAAGTTACAACCACTTATGTTTAATCGATTCATATCACAGTGAAGGTGTAATCGATCAAAGACGATCAATGGATCTAACTAAACATGCACTGACACGTTCTAAATATAATATTACTTCGCAATATAATACTTTGGTATATTACCAATGAAATGCGTATGTTAATTTATTAACAGTTTATGTACAGAGATATCATATACAGAGAAATAAAAAATGCAAATGAAAAACATAGTTTAATTTCAGAATGATTTCGTGCGGGGGCCGTTGATAATGCATTTCTGAACTGGTGCAGCGTATATTTATATTATATATAAAGCAGTTTCAACATTCTCAAGTTGAAACACAGCCTTAAACAGACACATGTAAACATGAGCTGCCGTAGGATTGACCTAAATTAATAATGTGTCTTTGAGCGTTTACGCTTCTTCGGCAGTACAAATCTTAATTAAGTTTTCACCGTGTTAATAGTTAGTAAAGGTTTTAATGATTAACACACTGTTAATCGAGTGTAAAAAAGCCTTGTGCAAAGTTCCAAGCAACCAATGTGGGTGTCAAATAATGGCCAGTAAACAAACACTTAATAAATTGCCATGAAGCAAAATTTTTCAGATTTATTACGAGAGTGCTACGAAAGTCCTTTCTGCAGGAGTGTCGCAGCTGTACGGGAAGAGCGTGCACTACTACATATTTTTATTTCTATGTTTTTTTTTTAATTTTATTTGGCCTCGCTTACTCTGAGCATTTATAGCAACGTACAACATTTATTTACATTCTATTGAAAGATCTAAAAATGTTATGTACATATATATATTTATCGATATATATGTTTTTGAAATTGAAAAAAAAAAATCTTTTATATCATACAATCTATATATATCTTGTACTATATTTTACTCAATTTTAATTATTTTCAATTATTTTCAATTATTTTCTTCAATTTGACTTGTTCATTCTCTCTCTTTAATTCTTGCTCTTTCATTTCAAACTTCTAATTCTATTCAACTTCTATGTTCGTTCGTGTTTATGTATTTTTTCATTCTTCTTTTAATCTCAGCGAGTTCTAATATTTTTTCTTCTTACTCCCAATACAACTCAGCTATTCGAATTCTGTAATTTCTATTATTACTCCTAATTTTTATTCAAATTCTACTAAACAAATCCAATTCTATTTAATTTCAAATTAACTATATATATTTTTTCTTAAATTCTAAGTCAATGACAGGATTCGATCCAAAGATCCCTGTTGCGCGAGTCGAAACGCTACTAACAATAAGTGAGCTATGCCCACCACTGTTCTATTTTTATGATTATCAATAAAAATGTGTTGAGAAATTAAGAAATTATACTTCTAATAAAATAGAAATTACAATAAAAGACTAGAGTCTCAATACTTTAGCTCATAGTGATAAATTTTTAAGTCCATGAACTACATCTGTAGCAAAAGAATTTTACTGACTTCAATAAATTCATTTTTCTTTACATTCATTACAAGTTACTACTGTAACTGTTCGTAATTCATTTGGATCATTTTCTTTCCATGCAATGCTTAAAACTTTTTATTAAATTTTAGCAATCAGAAATACATTACAGATATTTTTAATTCTATCTAACAATAAGAAAAACTCGAATCAATACTAGTCCGAGCATGTTGCTCAGTAGCAAACCATTCCGCTAAAAATTCAGCAGTAGCTGGACTTTTTTTAATATAGAAGATGAAAAATGAAACTTTGACGATATTTGTGAACCAAAAAGCAATACACAAAATTTAAAACCACATCAACTAATGTCTTCATTAAAAATATTATTTATTCAAATTCAAATAGAGAGACTAAACAAATTACTGCACACATAGAAATAGACATAGAATTTAGACACACATAGAATTTCATGAAGATTTTCCGAAAAACAGAATTATGAGCAAATGTAATACGAATAGAAACCGTTTGAAAAACCTGCACGTTTAAAAAGTCAAATTAAATAATAATTAATCAAAAAATCATATCATCATATAAAGTTACAATCTCAACTTTCAAAAGCCATAACGCCCGATGTTTACAAACAATTTGGCAACGTGTATATTTAATTAACTAAGTGTTAGTGATAATTAGTTAAATGTTGTTATCTGCATGAGTATATCATTACTATCGCCGAAATTTGTTTATTTGAACAAGAAATGCGGTGTCAAGTTGCGCAATAGATTTTGACGCAATGAAATTAGAAAAAATAATAATTATATTTATACAGTGGCGGACAAATCTTGGCAAATCGATAAATCTGATTGAATCTTCTGGGTAAATTATATTGACTAACAAATTAAAAGATTACGTCAGGATCAATTGACACGAAAAGCACATTTTTGTAAAACATTCATCATAATTAATCATACAAACTTATCAAATAACAGTTTAAACTTAAAAGAATAACCGATAAAAAATCAGCATTATAAAATCGACAAATAATTTAAAGTTACACGCATTTTTTGATAGAAATGAATTTATGTTATGAATGCTTAATTCAATAAAATTCAACTAAAATTTATATTTATGTTTGAAGTAATTCAGTGACTGTGGAAATTCTATCACACTAGCAAATTTGTACTCTATTTCATTAAAAATTGTTCAATTATTATCCTGTAATCTTTCAATCCTTTCTGCGACAAGACCGAAAAGTAGCTCTATAAATATATAGCTATATAGTTATATACTAAGCTTATATATTATGAAATTTACCATGTTGTATTGAATGATAGATAAGTAAATATTTATCACGACGTATTATTTCAAGCTTAAATGACTAATTAACGCGAATTGTATATTTACTTAACTCCATAGAAGCGATTCCACTCCGAAAATTCAGTTTTAATGGGAAAAACAAACTATTTAAGTATTGAACAATCTGCACTAATTAGACTTTGTGAGAATTGTAGACAACATTTTAATTTGTATTTAAAAATTTTGGTTAGTATTATGAGTCATTAATATCTCTAGAATAAACATAAATATAAATATTTTTTGTATTAAACAGATAAAAGGCATAAATTAATATAAAAAAGCCTTTACCTAAAAAAAAAAACTTAAAAATAGAATTAAAAAGAGTACTCATTAAAGAAGTTTTAGTAGTTAAAAACAATTGATTCATTAAGCAAGTTTGAATAAAAGGTCGCAATTTTTTGTATGGTATTATAGTAAACTCCCAATGGTGCATTATATAATACGATCAAAGTAATTTAAAAACTAGTGGGGTGTATGCCATCGTGCCTTAAGGCAAATTACTGGAACTTCCCGTACCGTAACGAAATGTTTGACTAGTACTGAATGTTTTCAAATAGATTATTATATAAATACTGTAACATTGTCTAATATTTATAAGAATTATATAAACTGAATTGCAAAGTTGAAATTATTTGTTGAAAGTATATTAGAACTATAGTCAGAATAAAAAGTAAAATCTGAATTATTTTCGATATACAAAAAAATTTTTTTGAAAAAAAAATATTGAAAAAAAATTGAAACAATTTTTTTTTCCAAAATCAATTATTTTATTAAGACAAGCAGAAAGTTCTTTGAATCATTTAAATCGGACGCTTAGTTCTCTCAAACACTGCCATTTTTTGCATATTTAGCTCCGTATCTTCAAAATGGCTGGGCCTGCCTTTGCCAAAAACTAATAAACACTTCTCCCAATCATTATTAATTGAATGTTCTTAGATCATTCAAATCGAAGGCTCCGTTCTCTCAAAAACTCGATTTTTATTTTCTGCATTCTTTGCTCTTTATCTCCGTAACTGGTGGACCTGCCTTTGCCAAAAACTAAGCAGCACATCTCCCTATCAATAGGAATCGAATGTTTTTTGAACCATTCAGATCGGTTGATCCGTGCGCCCGAAAACGTGACCGAAAAATTGTATCCATACATACATACACATCTATTTTTTCTGAGGTATGTCAAAATGTTCAGAATCCTTCAAAACATCGAGAAATGTAAAAATTTTCAATTTCGATTTTCGGCCCATTACAATAACTTACCCTACGGAAAGTTAAAAAATGTCAAGAAGGTATGTAAAAATTAAATAGAATAGAATGCGGTAGTGAAACCAATGTAGGTCAAAATGAGTATAATCAATATGATTAATTCTCAAATGAATTTGTAGAGGTTCGAAGAGGATTAGAAAAAAATAAGAAAAACATGTAAATGTATGTGACTAAATGCTGTACGGGGGCAAAGTGAAACTGATCTAAAAATAAAAATTAATTCTTCGTGTGTTCTAAAAATAAAAATTAATCCTTAATGCGTTCTATAAAATACAATACAGAAACTTATAGCTTTCTCAGAGCTTATGATGGTGGCTTACTATTATCGCACATTATTTCATCTCTAAACAAAGTAAATTAGAACGTCTGTTACAAAATATGCCAAAGTGTAATCTCTCATTGTCAGATAAGGGTCTGCTTGTGCTTTGAACCACAAATAAATGGGTCATAGGTCGACCGCTGATATCAAATTCACATGTTAAGAACATTATTTATTACACAAACATTAGAGAAATAGAATTAATTTAGAAAATATGTGCAAGGAACTACTAGTGACAGAATTACCGAAAAGATAAAAATATTGGATTTGACTGATATATAAAATAGTGCATGCAGTGTTTCCTGATTTATACTAGTATATTATGCTTCACAAAACACTATACTTCATTATGATTAATACTAATACCAATAAGCCTAAAGACGATTAATCCTGCGACATGATGTGATTATTGATGCAAGTAAATAACTTGTTTTTAATTTCATAATGGCATAGAAGCATCGGTTTTCCTTTACCTTAAAACACTGCAAAATGAAAAGAACACGATATTTAATTTAGTACCTCACCATAAATCGATATTCCAGTTATTCAAGTTTTGATCTGTGGAAATGTATTAAGTATGAAATACTTAAATGTAGTAAATATATACAGAGAAGTAAAATAAACAGTGTTTAATGCCACTTGATAATTTGCTTCCTTAAAAAGCCTTGCATTAATTCAATATATCATACGAGTTAATCACCGACTTAATATACGTATTATGAACGAAAGTGAATGTGTTGTGAAAAGCATGAAGGCTTGATAAAATATTACTGGTAAAACAAAGTAACAAAAAATACTTTTGTTTAAGAAAAATAAAATATGCGGAAGAACGCAAACAACATACTTAAAACGAAATAATTTAAAATTTTCAGTACCTTTACAAACTACTTATGACAGCCAAAGCTTTTTTAAAAGTAGAGTAATTTTGTAGAGTCTTCATGAAATTAGGTATTACTCTGCTGTTGATCATTGAGTGAGAATAACTTGGTCAATGAAAATATCTGTGTAATAAACGGTCGTAATTGCAATAATGTAATAAACATTAGATAGAAATTTAAATATCTATAGGTCTTGCGAAAGCAAACATAATTAATGTAATCATATCATTTCTAATGAGGCAAACGCTTGCAAATATTCTATAGCATTCGAAATACATGTTGTAATGAACTATAACATGTAACTCTGATAGTCCAAAAAGCAAGGAGCAATTGAGTAAACTTTCTTGAAACATAATTAAAGGTAATTTTTTTTTTATTTTTGAACAGCAATCAGAATCCAATAGTCCTGTAAGTTGTGCTGATTTGACTTAATACTGTTTGATAGATGGTAACCCAATCAGTTGTCACATCTCTATATGATATATTATTATTACAATTTCTGTAATAGGGCGAGTATTTTTATTGGTACAGCAATACCGGGTGATGGCTATTTTCACTTCAAAACGTATTACTATCTATATTTCCAAGTGAAAATCGTTGTCACTGCTGCCTGACAACAGGCTGCTCGAACCTCTGATTTAGGTCCCATCGCTCTTAACGAGGTACAAAATAAATAGCTAAAATAAATTAAATAACAATGCCTCAAAATTATTAATCATCAAAAATAATCAGAATAACAAAATATTAATCATATTTATTTCAAGAATAAGTTATAGTTCGTAAATATTTATGCTAAAATATTACCGCGTTCAATATGTCTAACAAGTTTAAACATGTAGGACTTCCGCGGTTAAACACACTCATACACCACAGTTATAATTTTTATGGTTTTATGATGTATTTATTCGTATTTCTATATGAACATTTATAATCAGCAAATAAATAAATTAAGTCGATGCGCAAATATTATAAAACAAATATTTTATTCTGGTAGCGACAACGGCCGAAATGAAAAGAAAGTGAATCCAAAGCGAAATCACAACTTTCATTTTTAGATCACTTTTTATGTAGAATATCTGCTAAATATATGGATAAAGAAATTATATAAATACTAATTAATTATATATGCGAGAAGTAATAATACTAATAATCTAGACATTAATAAAATTTTGTGTGTGTTTGAAAATTATATTAAAATATAAACTTTTGCTCTGACCATATTGTACGAATAAGGCATTAATTCATGAGTTGAAGTCAACTTACATATAGTTGTCAAATTAAATAAACTCATGTAATGGCGAGTTAAATAAATTATCTTTTGATGGTAGTCTTTAACAAAATTTGTTGCTGTTGCCTCTAAACGAAATTTTCCTAAGTACTGAAAAAAAATATAGCATATAAAGAATTATTAATTTTCATTTTTCTTTATGTGTTGTGTGATAAATTGTAAAATAAACTTTTTCGATAATTCGAACGTGTTTGTTATAGGTTCGAATTTTACTGGGATGCAAATATTGACGGTGGGTCAAATAAAAAGGCGTAGATAAACTAATTTGTCTGATTTCAGATTTACAAATTGTAACTTCATCAATATCAATTCGTCATTATATTTCAACATTATAATGCCATGTTATTCACCTAAGTCAATAAATAATAACGTGATGTACCACTTGAAATTCAATTAAAATCTTGTATTAAACACCAAATGTGTATGAAAATAACCACTACTTACGGCGCATCATAACTTCTTCCAGAGATGCAGCTCTAATTGGTAGGTAGTTATTTGAAACATTTCAAACGTAAAATATGCGAAAATCAATCATCTTAATGTCATTAATAAATGTCATTTTTGATAAACTGATAAACTCTAAAAAATATACTCCGCCCAATAATATTATACTACAATACAAGAAATGCTCACTGAAGTTCAAAGTAATGATTAAATTTCAAAACTACGGAAAGTTAAAGACAATTTAAATTGATCTGAATCTAAAATTATAGAGTTTTAGTGAATCGGAAACATACTAAATATTATAAAAGATCAATTCCATACTAGTTGGGTATAACAAATTAGTATAAATTTGATAAAAATCACGGCACTAATGAAAATAAATAATAGTTGTAATGAAGGGAAAATAGTAGCTATAATGGAACAAAGAATATTATTTTGAATGCTATAACTTGACTTTACTTCTCAAAATTATAGCCGAACGTGAAACAAGAAAGTAGAAAAAGTGAGCATTGCAATCAAAATTACAAAATCTTAATTGTATGAAAATGTAATCCAGAAAGTGAATTTCGTCATTAAACTCAAACGTGTGAATTATAGGAACTTTCACACCGAAAAATATAAAACATAATAAACAGCAACAACTATAAAAATATTTTACAAACTAAATGTAACAACATTCAAATTATAATGATACAACAATTGCTTTTACACACGTTAATGCTGAATTAAATAAACAAGGAAGAAACAGAACGGGTTCCTGTAATACTCTAACACACTTTCTCTTAATTTAAATCTTCTAACAAATAAAGCGTTTTCAAAAGTTTATATATGCGAAAATTGAAAATTTCCTTGCCGTGTTAAATTAATTACCTTGCGGATATAAAACAAAACAATGTTATATGTATAATTATAATTTCCACAATAAAATGAACGAATGTGCGTGCTGGGATTTATGGAAAATGAATTCCGCTAAGTCACTTAATGGAAAGATATACCTGCCAACATAGTCGAGGAAATTTTAGGTATTTGTACCTAAATAACAACCTATCAAATTTATTAGGTAAAACATGGTATTGACTTTGATTACTGTTAATTTATTATCCTTCTCGACAAAACTTAATTCAAATTTTGAATTTAAGAGAATAGAACAGGATGTGGCAGCTGCATTATTTCAACATAAAACCGGCACTTAAACTACAATTTTTTTTAAGATTATTCTATAGTTTCTAGCATATTTATATGTGATGAAATTCACCCGCATCTCAATATGATATAGACATAAATACTCCGAATACTCCTATATAGCAAAAAAAAATGCGTTCCACATCAGCGCCTCTTCGATACAAGAATCTACCGTTACGCTTTCCAGACCACGATGTTTATTTACACCAGATTTACATATATAATAAATTACATTAACATTATTAATAATTGCTTAGTAAATATCTCTTGCATATCATTTTATTTTCCATGCACAGGGAAAATGCATTATAAATATCGGTCTATTTCATCAATGTAATACACTTTCATATTTTTAATTATTTCATGTATTGATAAGTAGGGCTTACAATACCGGGATTCTAATCGATTTTTGTCCGGTATTTGATAAAAATACCGGTATTTCCGTATTACCGATATTTTGATAAAGAATTAACCTTTCCCACTCGGATGCCGCCGGCAAGGGGGCATCCATTAATCACGTGAGCAAGTTTTTAAGGATTTTTAGACCCCCCCTCCCCCTTGGTGACATGGTGATATTCAAAATTAACCCCCCCTTCCCCCACCAAATATCACGTATATTTTTTGTTACGTGATAAAACTGTAATTTTTAACTTCCCGTAGGGTAAGTTATAGTAATCGCAAAAAAATCGAAAATGAAAATTTTTATATATCTTTAGGTTTCAGACGTTTCTGAATATTTTGGCATACCTTAGAAAAAATGGATGTATGTGTGTGTGTGTGTGCGGATACAAATTTCCGTCGACGATTTCGGGAACATGGATCAACCGATTTGAATAATTCAAAAAACATTCGATTCGTATTGATAAGGAGACGTTCTGATTAGTTTTTGGCGAAAGCAGGTCAAGCCGTTCCGAAGATACGGGGCAAAAAGTGCCAAAAACGATAACTCAGTTTTTAAGAGAAAGGAGCGTCCGATTTTAATAATTCAAAAAACATTTTACTTGTATTGACAAAATGAAGAATTGATCAAATTTTCGTGAAGGCAGGTCTAGCATTTTCAGAGATCTAACAAAAAAGTAAAAGAAACGCCATTTGGCGGTCAAAAATGATTATTAGACATATGCATATCAAATTATAAGATATTTTATAGAGATTTTAACAATAAGTATAAATTTTGTTTACGTTCCTATAGGTTCCGTACAAATGTTTATCCGTTAGACGGCGACGCTACGCTTACGCGCTCTATATTTCGTCTCTATGCAGTTAAAGCAATACGATTGCTTCGTTAGAAAGTTCAGATTTCCCAAAATATGTCAAAATAAAGAAAAAATTTTCGTTTTTAAAAAAATAATTTTTGATACGGGAAGTTCCAGCAATTTGCCTTAAGGCACGATGCCATGCGCCCCACTGTTTTTTTTTTAAATCAGTTAAAAAAATAAATACACGTGATATCTTACTATACCCCTCCCACCCACACGTGATATTTCGTGATTTTTTGTCAAACGCCCCTCACCCTCTAAAAAACTCACGTGATTAATGGACGCCCCCCAATTCACGAGTGGAAAGGGTTAATTTATGCAATATGGCGGTGTCGTCAATATAAAGCTATTGTTTTTATATTACATCTGCTATGATGAATATAAAAATATGACGTGCATCAGTCATATTCAATTCGATATCAATGGTTTATAAACATAATATACAATTTTTTTTGTCAATCAAAACTTTATTAAAGTATAATATACAAATGACACGATGTAATTTTTTATATTGTATATCTTTTCTAGGAATTGTTGATATTCATTTACTATTTGATTATTATCAAAATACACTGATAAAGAGCAAGATAACGACGCTAACAAAATAAATAATACAAACATTATTAAATAGTCAGATTAAATTGTTTAAATTGCAATTCAGCTGTAAAAATTATACTTTATGTTTTCAATTCTATTTTTCATTTCGTTGTGATTTATGGTATGTGGATTATGTACACTTGTTTTTAGGTTTTGTTTATACCCCTAACTACGTTCACAAAGAATTTAACATGAAAGGATTATAAAAGGTGATCATTTAAAAAAAAATACTAACTTAAAAATATCTAATTTATATTTCAAAACGACTACGTTACTTACTAACTAAAATAACCTATAAATAACTCATAAATTTTAATGTAAATCTGAACATCGTGCCCAAATGTACATAATTTAGATTTTTTTGCAATCATTACTTTAAGGTAAAAAAATCAATAATAAACATGTATCAATTTTTTTTTAAACAAGATAGGGTTTATAAGAACTGACATATGAGATTTATAAAATGTTTTTTATCAACAATAGCGTTTTCAATACCGGTATTTCAATTTAACATTAATACAAAATATAACTAACGTTTTTTTAGTAAAAATACCTGATTTATTACCGGTATCGAATACCGGTATTCATATTTTAGTTCGGTATTGTAAGCCCTTTTGAGAAGAAAATCGAATAATATGCCCAATAAAACTATGCAATTGTAAACGCAGATACACCAAGAAATATGGATCTCATGAATTATGCACATCATTACATTAAAAACGCAGAAATAACACATAACTAAATATTAATATTGTAATTTATTACTCATGTTACATTCCCATTAATAAAAAGAGCCAGTATGCATACCTGAAATAGCAAATGTTAGATCACTAGATTCTCGAATATAGCTTTCCCAGAAATATGATAGTAGAGCAAAATCATTTTTGTTTGTTGTGCATTTTTTTATAAATGCAATATAATTTGATGTTATAAATAATGGTTTCTTTATCACTTATTGTTAGTATTGAAACAATCATAAAATTTATTTATTGTATATTTCACTATTTAATAAAACTCTAAAAAAAATTGTATTCTGTTAACAGTGCAATCGATTAGTAATTTAATGTAATAAGTAGTATATAAGATATATTTAAAGTCAATGATTTTGTCTTTTCTTAAAAAAAATGATCCATTACTATAAATTTATGTAAGTATTTCTTGTAATTATTAGATAATCAAACTTTTCCATTTGTGTTTCCAGATTAAATGCCAATTACGTCTTACGTTACATTAAACAAGTCTATCTAGCAACGGAAAGTGCATAATATCGATTACCATATTATACAGAATTTATAAATTTATTTTGAATATTATAAAAGTGTTAAAAAAAAATAAATACTAATCATAATAATATAATGTTAAAAAATAGAGAAAATTTAACTACTACAAATGTGAACTTTTAATATCCCCAGCTGTGCTTCAACTCGAAAACCGAAAATTTCATAAAAAATTCACCTATGTTTCTGCAACCCATATAAATAAATGCGCAGGGTTTGAAATTAAATGCGCAGTTTTAATGATTGCACATTTTATTGGTAGTATCACGATTTTTTATTACGTCTAACGATAAACAACCGCAAAATTAGCTTAATAATCATTAATGACAAATCTCAAAACAGCATAATCATGTCGTAATGATCAACATACTAAGTTTAAAATATTTTATGTAGTGCTAATAACTAATACAAATCTAAGAACGTTAAGAACATGAGGTTATATTTCAGATTCACATCAAAATAGATAATACTTTTAAAACGTCATATTCATAAATTATATTAATTTAGCGTTAAAAATTCGATTATTCCGGCATCTTTCCTAGGCACAATACGTATAAAAATCTAAGTACACTTTCTTTAGAAAAATACACTATCTTTAATAATAATTTTACCTATTGATACATTTTATTAGCAAATAATCAAAAACTTTGTTATGTTGAAATACTTCCAAGCGCCATTCATGCAGACTAAACATTTCAAGCAAGAGTTTGCAATAAATAGTAATTTATATATCCAAGCCTAATCATTAAATCAATAAGTGTATGAACTATAA
Organism: Ctenocephalides felis; assembly: GCF_003426905.1. NCBI lineage: Eukaryota > Metazoa > Arthropoda > Insecta > Siphonaptera > Pulicidae > Ctenocephalides > Ctenocephalides felis. The sequence continues at coordinate 41,424,346 of NW_020538040.1, read as the reverse complement.
AATTCGTTATCAAAAGATTTATTTAGTTTCAATTTGATTACCTTATCGACTTTGATACGAACACAGGTAGGAAAACAGTATGAATTAAAGCATCTGCTCATAGCTTATTGCAAGGAATAGGTGATAACAAGTAATTAAAACTGACGGAATCAGGGTGTTCGATATGTACCTTGATATCAAGCAGCAGTGATATCGGTTCTCATTTATTTTTTTTTTAAACTCTGTTTTATTTAGCAATCAGAAATACATAAAGATTCCTATGAGCTAAATTAACAATATTTTAGAGCGAGATCGAAGAATAACTCCAATGAGATCTTTTTAGTTTAACAAGATAATATTATATTAGAGCTAATCTAAAACTAAGTCTAAAGACCAGTGTCGTTTCAATCTCCTTATACCAAAAGGTTGAGTAATGTCAACTATTGCTGGGTTCGAATGTGAGTCCAGTTTGCGTTTGTATTTTTCCTTAACTTCTTTGAATGTTAATTGCACCGCTTTCATGTTAAGGTCGTTGCGCTGTGAATAGTTTCATTTGTCACGTACCATGGAAAATTAAGTATTGTACGTAGAATTTTTGACTGTGTCCTCTGCATTATAGCTACTCATTACACCTATATTCGATTTGTAAGCACAGCCCCAGAGCTCAATTCCGTAGGTCCAGATTGGTTTGATGATTGTTTTATGTAGCAGCAATTTGTTTTCAACGGAGAGCTTAGAGTTTTTACGCATTAGCCAAATAAATTCTTTCATTTTGAACATTATTTGCTGCTTTTTCATTTTTATATGACTTTTCCAAGTAAGTTTGCTGTCTAAATGAAGACCAAGATATTTCACTATGTTTTGTTTTCGAATCCGAACGCTATTTATATAAATTGGAGGAGAAAATATAGAAGTCAATATGTTATCCAGTCAAACCCTAACTCAGCATTGCTGCATTGATAAAAAATTCATCTGTTGACAGTAATTATAATAAATTCAGCACGTAGAGACAGAAAAATTGATTTGGTTGGCATCTATAGAAAATCCAAGTTGTTTAAGAAGTCAGTACAACAGCTCACAGGATCCGTTACCATCTGATTGCTTTTAAAATATAGCATCTTAAGTAGCAGAATAACTCTTGAAAAATAAAAAGCACGTATGTGAAAATCGTACTAGAATCGTTTATGAATAAGGAAGAAGATTGATGTATCTTACACGAAGATTTACCACAATTACCACAATTAGTATTAGAAAAATAAGTGCATTAAAATGATAAAACTATTGGACTATCAACCACGCATCAAGGACTACTAATGGAACCTTGTAAACAAATAAATATAATGTCGCAAGTCAGCTAACTAAAACAGTAGCAATAACCACTTTATTAACAGGAACTGAATTTACTGCCTCTAACAGCGTTCATTTTGTATCAAAAATGCTGTTCGTTTATGAAGCCTCGCCTAAATGATGCTACAAAAATAGTCACGTGTGACACAAAAATGTTCTCATTCTTTGATGAATTCGTTCACGTAAGAAGTTCGAAAAAAGATATATAAATGTGATTTGTTGAAACTATATTTTAACTTCGTGTCCATTAACGTCTATAAGTTTATATAAATCTTGCATTCGTAAAGATTCTGCATTCATCGATGTTAGTATTTGTAAGGTGACCATACGTGCCGGATTGGCCAGGATAGTCCCGATTTTACGCCTTGCGCCCCGGCTTTTTCTAAAAGCAATATTTGTCCCGGATTTTTAAAAATGTATTGATTGCCAATATATTTTCAAACTAGCTGTAAGTGGAATTCTGTCTTAAGGCAATTAAGGCATCGTGCCTTAAGGCAAATTGCTGGAACTTCCCGTACCAAAAATTTTTTTTTTTTTAAAAACGATTAACATTTTTGAAAAAAAAAATTACTTTGAAAAAATAAGATTTTTGAGAAACTATAAATTGGACAAAAAATTACTTTTTTTTGAAAAAAAATTTCTTAAAAAAAAATTTTTTTTTAAATTTTTTTTTTGTTTTTTTTTTTTGAAAAAAAATTTTTCTTTATTTTCACATATTGTGGAAGATCTGAACTTTTTTTCAAAGCAATTGTACTGCTTTAACTGCATAGAGACAAAATATAAAGCGCGTAAGCGCCGCGTCGCTGTCTAACGGGTAAACATTGGTACGGAACTTATAGGAATGTAAACAAAATTCATAGTTATTGTTAAAATCTCTATAAAATATCTGATAATTTGATGTGCATATGTCTAATGATCATTTTTGACCGCCAAATGGCTCATTTTTTTACTTTTGCCTCCATATCTCCGAAACCGCTAGACCTACCTTTATGAAAATCTTATCGATTCTTCATCTTGTCAATACAAGTGAAACGTTTTTTGAATTATTCAAATCGGACGCTCCGTTCTCTTAAAAACTGAGTTACCGTTTTCGGCACTTTTTGCCCCGTATCTTCGGAACGGCTAGACCTGCCTTTGCCAAAAACTAATCAGCACGTCTCCTTATCAATACGAATCGAATGTTTTTTGAATTATTCAAATCGGTTGATCCGTGTTCCCGAAATCGTCGACGAAAATTTGTATCCGCACATACATACACACGTACATACATACACACACAACACACACACACATACACACACATACACACACACATACACACACACACACACACACACACATACATCCATTTTTTCTAAGGTATGCCAAAATGTTCAGAAACCTCTGAAACGTAAAGATATATAAAAATTTTCATTTTCGATTTTTTTGCGATTACTATAACTTGCCCTACGGGAAGTTAATATATTTCAACTAGAAAATTTGAATCCAAAAAATGTGCATGTAAGTTTTTAGCTTACCAACATACCCCCCACCCCCCCATCTCTCGAACGCATTCTAATCCGTCACGGATTTTATGCAAATAAAGGTCACCTAAGATTATAAGATTATAATGTTGCAGAATTGTAACACCAGCGATAAAATGTTATCAAAAATAACTTAACATTATCATGAGATATTGATATGGCTCTAAGAACCCTTGTTGTCCTTATAATTTCTACAAGATTTTCACTTGATATCACCACCATACAATATTCTACATAGTGTCCCCAAATAACTGATACATAATCCGAAATAACTGATATCAAAAATGGTCAAAACTGGGACATTATTTTTAGTTGCGTTCAATATATAAAGAAGCAAATAAAGAACTGATGAGGTTGTGTAATAATAAATCTCATACATTATTTGAAATCGCATGCTAAGGCTTTGTATAAAACTAGACTGAACAGGATTAAAGATTACAGTCGCTCGTTGTGATATTAATTCAATATAAGTAGAACACCACGCAAACTATTTTAATGAATCCAGTCTCGACGCCGCAGGACTATAATGCGAGTATCTCTTTAGTAGATGTCAATGGTGCTCAACCTTTAAATGAATTACTTAAACTTGACACAAGTAACTTAAAACGTTGACCTCAGATTTATATATATATATATATATATATATATATATATGTTTTTTGAACAATAATCAGAATCCAATGGTCCTATGAACTGTTGTAATTTCTGACAGAATTTCTTACATTTTCTTTTGTTTATAGATGGCAACCCGAAAAGTTGTCCCATCTCTATGTATTGGTTTTTATTATGAGAATTACTGTCATAGGGCGAATTTTTTTTATTAATGCAGCAAAGTCGGATGAGGGCTATTTTCACTTGGAAACATATTGCTATATCTATATTGACCAAAGTAATTTATTGTATATAAACCATCAAATATATTAGAATGCCAAAAAACTTAAATATAATAATCAATCGACATGCCAGATTTTTTCCTATGTTTTATACCTTTATTTGATAAATCTATAAATATATTTTAATTAGCATATGGAAACAATGCATTCATCCAGATTTACTCCATAAGCGGAACAAAATGACATTGGACCTTTTGCCATTTTTCTACGAGTACAGCCAAATTGCTTTTGGAATTTTATTCATACATAGTGCTCTAATATGTATATATATTCAAACCGCAAGGTAAATTATTAAAATTATTCTGGAATAGCTTGTAGAATGTATTGTAGTATCTGTTAAGACAGCGGCTTAGACCAATTTCAATTATTAAAAAATATTTGTCTTGCTTTTCAATGCATAGAATTTGGTAAAAACACGTGTCATTCGTTTTGAAGTTACATATAAAAAATTCAAAACCAGCCCCCTTGTATGTAGATCAAAAACTGAGTACATGACATATGCACATCAATTTATCAAATTGTTAAGATTTCAATTATATATATATATATATATATATATACTTATATATTTTAGTTTTCTGCACTAAGTAAGCTTACATAAAAATCGATTCACAAACCGGTAATTGTGCTTCGCCGATTTAGTTGTTCATGTAGGTATGTCACTCTCTATACGTGAACGTGATTAGAATTAATAATAAAAATCAGTCGAATTTATTTCATTGGAGATTTCACACACAAAGATTTATATACTTAGACCAAAACAAAACGGTATAATTTATAGATTAGTTCAATGGTATTATTTATTTGTGAAAAATTCACCAATAGTAAAGGTAGATATATTAAAGCTTAAAATGGTTCAATTATGCTTAATTATTTCAGCTTATACATTTATCAAATGATCAGCAATACATATCATCATAATATGAGATTAAAATGATTATTTATTGGTATTACATGTTAAAAGATCTCATAATAAGAATAGTAAATTTAAGTAACAGAATTCTCATACAAACGGTGCGCCGCAACAAATTAAAATAGGATATAATTTGTTCACTATTGCGTCATTGCGTTAAATTAAGTAGTTTTTTAGCATTGAAGCAAATAATCTTTATTCAATACATTAAAAAATATTTTTAATTAATCGCTGCTGATATAACATAAATATGTCGCATCCCTATAAGCTATTATACAATCTCCATCAAACTTGATAAAGCAATTAATTTTTATTTCCCATTTTCAGGTAAAACCCTTCCAATGCAGGAAAACTCAAACGCGAATATAGTGTGCACTTTCCAACGAAGATTGCGAAGCACGGATTACACCAACGCGGAAAAATTAAGGCGTTTCACATTGTATATGCGTTTTCTCTCAGGTTTACTATGAAAAGAAATAAATAACGAACAAATAAAATAAAATAGTAGAAAATGTGTAAATGTTTCCTGAACGCTCGATTTTATCTATAGGGTAGAGTGGGTATGGTCATTACAGCTGAACTATACTGATTTTGAGATAGGGTCCAAAAGAAGATAAATGAAGTATGTTAGTTCGAACAAGTTTACATTATTGCATTGAGTCAGCGCCCTACATTAACATGAACTGTAGACCGAATTGCTTTTAAAGAGTCAAAGGTAAGTTTTTTGTTCGATTTCTTTCAATAACAACTTACTTATATACAGATAGACAGATACATTTTGCTTGTTATTTCAGCATTTTTCCAGCAATCAGTTCTATTTGACGTAACATTGATATGTTTAGTAACTTGTCCTTTTTGGGAGTTTAAACAGATGAAGAGAAATCTAACCTACGAAGACAAAGTGGAAAGAGAAAAAAAAGTTCAGTGCAAGAAAACAAAATGTTTCTTGTTTAAAAAAAATGTTTTGTTATACTATATTCATAACCTTTGTTTAAATAATTATGTTGTGTAGTGTTACATATTTTTGATAACAAAAGTCCTTATAAATCATTTTGGTTGTTATAGCTATTGCTTTTTAACATATTTTTATGCCTAACACAACACTCCCTCCGGTGTGGACGGTTGTGACACTCGCCCATTTCTTGTATAATTTGATGTTGACTAATGCATATTTAAGGACAGTATGTCAGTATTTCCTCGTAGACATATGTTCAAATTACCATTTAATTTACTTTTATTCCAGTTAACTGGTAAATTAAAATTATAGCTGATAAAAGTGGCACAACCGTACCCAGGCTCCCCTACTAAAATACTTGCGTTTGTCCAGAATTAATTATACTTTTTATTAAAGAAAGAGAGCGTTGTGGTTTAAGAAGTATCTATATATAATTACAATAATCTATAAAAGTAAGATAAAAAAAACAAAATTTCCAATAAAAATGAAATAAATCTCAGCATGAAACTAATAATATTATGAAAAAAAAAATTAATTTGTGATTGAACTTAAAAAAAAACAGTAACAAATAGTAACATATTGATGTAACAAAATTCTTGTATTACAAAATCAAATACTAATTGCTGAATATTTCCGAAAAGCATAAAACTGTAACGATTTGTCTTTACAACCAATTGTCAAAATACATCGTATAATAAAGCAATACAAAAAGATATAAAAGATTATAAATATTAATATTAATCACCTATTGCATTGAAATTAAATTTAATGTGCTAAATAGAAATTTTATTACCAATTTAAATTCAAGCAGCCGTGACGTTTAAGGTGCTCCGGACCAACACCACTTTATTTATCCTTGATTCAAATGTCAATATTGCTTAAATAAAGATATGGTAATACTTCGTGGGCGTTCAACGAAATGATTTGAAATTGAATATTGTTCACAATATATACTTGTAGCTGCGAAAATTTTGCAAAACCATACAAGTCGTGTCTACAACTTCAAACGCAATAATGATCTGTTCAATTTCTATTTTAAAGCACAGAAAGGTAGGTAAAAGTAGGTGTAAGTTGCACAACTCCTCTATATAAAGTTCATTTCAGTCCAATTTTTAATTAATACAATTTTAGTTTTTAAAAATTACATCGAGTGGTGTCTGATTTGGTATCAATAACAAGTAAACAGTAACAGAAAATTAAAAAGATCACAAGTAATTAGTATTGAAACTGCTCAAGGCAAACAAAAGATAAAATAACAATCATTGTTACATTTGGGAACAGCATCAGTTGGTCAAATTTTCTTCTATAAACTCAATACTAACATTTTTGTAATTATTCGATTTTTAGATTTATTCAGAATTAGAAAGCATTGAGCCAATCTAATGTGCTCTACCGCTTTTTTGCTCAGGGTATTAAATCGGTATAGAGCGATTGATGTAACATTTCCAATACAACTAATTGGCTTCGTTATTTCTCGAAGAAGGATCTGTGTGAACGGATACTAAATGAAAACTAAATACATATCTACAAAATACAAATGTGTTAATAAAATTATTTAAAAATCTGCATTAAAATGTACAATTTTTTTCACAGCCAGAAGAACTATGTGTACTATGTTGTATTTGCTATCGTACACTCTAACCGTAGTATTTTACAACCCAGCGGTCTACCAATCATATTTTATATTTAGACTATTATATTAGATATGTAATAGTGTTGGCATATATATGTTACATCAATGTCCACGAATGACAATTTTCACTTGAGATTGTATAACCTCAAATGGAAATTTGATGCCACACTGCTTGATATCGAGCAAGCCGAGCTTGAAATCGAACTCAAGATTAGTTTGTGTTAGCCCTAACTATTATACCACGACGGCCCCTTAATTGTACAAACTACATAATATATATTCATAAATATAAGGTGACCATATTTTTTTAAGTAACAAATGCTATTTAAGATTACGACAAAAAACAGTTTTTTTATATGAATCGATTTTTTTTAATCAGAATTTTAGTAACAATTGTATTATTAAAGTAAAACTTCTTTAGGCGCGACTAGGGTGTAAATCCGTACAAATGCAACGGAAGTGCGTTACGGCAAGATCGAGTGCCAATGATTCGTCATTCGCTCTCGATGTCACCATTTCTATACAAGTCGGTTCTGATTGGTTTAATGAAGGTCCAAGCCCTAAATGCTAATTACAATGACAAACCGATGATTTGATATTTGAAGTATGACTAATTACATTATTGTTTTCAAATATTATAAATATTTTTAATGTTATTATAAATACATGATTTATGATATTATATAAATGTGTATAATGGTTGACACTAATAAATGTATGCATCACAAGCGTTACCATATTACTAATAAACATTATTTAAAATTGTTATATGATGTATTTATTTACAATTGAAATGCCATCCTGTGATAACAAAAAAGTTTTACTTTAATTGCGTGTGAACCTTACATGCACTCTTTTTTATTATATGCAATACTTTTTTTTATTAATGATAAAAATTTTATATTATATCTTATATTATTCGATTTATATGTTTTTTTCGCTTTTTGGCCTTGTATAAAATTCTATTAAATTTTCCTCATAAATAATTTGTAAAAATTAGCACCTGCTCATTTGTTTTCATAATTTTTGTTATTTTATCTATTATTTTTCGAAAACCGGGACAATTCGGGACCAAAATCTGAATCCGAGACAAATATTGCTTTTAAAAAAACCAGGAACACAAGGTGGATTTCCGGAACTATCCCGACCAAACCGGGACATATGGTAACCTTAACAAATATCAAAAAAATAAATGCATTTATCTCATGCTGTTTTTTTAATATTTTAACAGCAATCAGAACCTTACGTCCTATGAGCTGTTGGGATGAAACTTCTCCTTACTTCGTATTTTTAGATGGTAACCCAATGGTTAATCCATCCATATTTGATGATTTTTGTTATTAGAATTAATCTAATAGGGCTGACTTTTTATTGGTTCAGCAATGCCGGGGAAGGGCTATTTTCACTTGGAATCATATTGATCATGTATTTATGAAAATATTTGTAGCTGAATGATGTTACGATATAAAATGTATAAAAATGTCTGATAACTGCAACAACTGTTTCTGTAAACGTCTAATGACTTAATAAAAAATATGCAGGAAACGACTAAGATTTACTCTGTGCTTTTCATTCGACCTGCCTGACAAGATTTTTCTGTTACATTTACAAACCTTGAAATACTAGCGATATAAATCAGTGTCTCTCTATACGATATGACGCAAGACACACTTTCACTTAGCGTGATTGCATTTAAAGATTAGAGTAGGGTTTTGTTCACTTCAAAGTGATGTGATATTAAAATCAAAAATCTACAAGGAACAGAGTAATAGATTTAAAAAGACTACATTTTGGCAACTACAATACGATCGAAAACAATAGTTATATAAAATAAGTTAACAAAATATTATAAAAAGATCTTTATATTGATTCGATCCTAGTTTCCATTAGCATATCGTGCAAACGCGCAATCATTTTGGCCTCGTTCGCGACAGAACAGGGACACTTATCTAAATGAAAACTCAATTGTCTAAATATTCCGAATCCCCTTGAAACAAATATTTTTCCGAACTGATGATGTTATAGAAGATAATAATATATGTTAAAAGAATCTGAGAACTTTTTAAAATGACTAAAATTCAATCAATATATTTTAATAAATTTTGAACTATTGACACATATCAAGTTCAAATAATTTAGAACTAATAATTTCAAATTGGTTATTAATTTGGCAGACACAATAAATATAATTTATAAATCTAAATTGTATCATGCGTAATTGACCTTATTGAATAGATATGATGTAATGGCCTCACATTGGGTAATAATAAGATAAATAAAAATACGAATCCAACTGTCGAACAGCCGGAAATTAAAGTACATATAGAAAAAATCAAAATGCATAATTCATCAGCACGAAAGATTGTCATTGTTCCTCAACCTAAAACATTAATTAGAAAGCAGTCCATACATTTTGAACAATGAATAGACCAACATCTATCAAATAAGATTGAATTATTATTGCACTCATTTGTCGTAATCAATTTGGATGTGTTATATAAAATATCTGTTATTATTTGTCGTGTATTGTTTCCCATGTGTTTGTATTCCTCACATACAAAAATGTTAGTGTTATATACATATTCACATACAAAAATGTTAGGCTTATATACTGAAATAATCCAATTTTTATTCACAGTGGAGCAGAAAAATAAATCGTCGGAATAAGCAATATGACACTAATCTTTAAAGCATTTGTCATTTGCTAAAAATTTACTAACCGGTGCTATCATGCTATTATATGCTTTGGCTGCCACTTTGTTTGTTTTAAGTTATTTTAAAAGTAGTTTTGAAAGTAATAATAATAATTTGTTCAAAGACATAATGAATAATGATTGCTATTTATCAATTATTAATATAAATAATACAAGTAGTAGATATGTAATAAGTAAAAATATGAAAAATATTTTAATTAAAAATATTCCGGCTTGTTTTGAAATTTATCATTTATATAAATAGATATTTATAATAGCCTTTTTCATTTATATAAATTTTATTTAGCAGATATCTACTTAAACTTAAAAAACAAAGAATTATTTTTATTTTTATATCTTGGTATAAACTATTTTCGTTTTTATCTTCAATTCCACATAATACCCATATTATATTTTCTACCTTCTATAAATCCAATTTTATTATCTATTAAATTTAGTATATCATTTTCCAATTTATATTTATTTTAATAACTTTCATTTATGCTTCATCAAATTGCATGTCATTTTGTTTTCAGCACATTCTGCTAAAAAATTAAGACATTTTCTTCTTTATTACATTTTACATAATAAGTAGTACTGATCATTTTATTTTCTAAACGTTTATTCACTATCGAATATAGTTTGTATTTTTTCAGTTAGAATGAATATTTCTATTATTTAATTTTTTCATATATTGTTTCAGTAATGATCTGGCATTCTCTCTATTATTCCTGGATTAAAATAATGAATTTATAAATGCTGGATTTGGTTTTTCTAAAAAAATCATCATATTTTTGTTTATTGGTTTCCCATTCCTTTTTAATAAATTTGCAAAAATTTTATTGTTTATCCAAAGATCGAAGGATTTTGTCGTAATAATCATATTTTTAAAGGGCTTCACATTTTTAAACCGTTGATTTAAATTTTAGTCCTCCTGAAGATTTTTTCCTTTAATTTCCCTAAAATGCTATCAAAGGGTCAAAACATTTCCTCAATACGGCCAACAAAAAAAAATAATTTTTAACTTTATTAAGGTTTACTACCACCCTATTATTAACTTCCCGTAAGGTAAGTTATAGTAATCGCAAAAAATCGAACATGAAAATTTTTACATATCTTTACGTTTCAAAGTTTCTGAATATTTTGGCATACCTTGGAAAAAATGGATGTATGTGTGTGTGCGGATACAAATTTTCGTCGACGATTCCGGGAACACCGATCAACCGATTTGAATAATTCAAAAAAACATTCGATTCGTGTCAATAAGGAGACGTGCTGATTAGTTATTGGCGAAGGCAGGTCTAGCCGTTCCGAAGATACGGAGCAAAAAGTGCCAAAAAATAAACAAATTTCTTATAACATACATACGTCGCCTAATTTAAAAAAGACATAAGTTTATAGTATGTATTTATAATAAATGATCTATTTGAAATTATTCAAAACAATTATTGATTATTTTCATTTCTAGAACGTTCAATTACGGTACGGGAAGTTCCAGTAATTTGCCTTCAGACACGATGCCATGCGCCCCACAGTATAATGTTTTTTTTTAATTTTATTGGCCTCCCTTACATGGAGCATTTAGCCACCTACAACATTAAATTTTTAAATTCTATATTATTATATAATGTTTAATAATCTGTATTTTAAATCCTGGGATGTCTACTTGAACAAAGTTATTATAATTCAAAATTGATCTTTTATAACATATACGTTACGAATAAACACCATAGTCTCCATAGTCTCGTAATCTTTCAACACCAAATTCAAGTTTGCGTTATTTCATTGTCGTGATTTCCAAACTTCTGCACATTGTCTAAACTTTAAATTTAGTTTAGGGACTAGTACAATAATGTGGTTTTCATACAAAAACTACAATGTGGTTTAGGAATTATAATTAAATTTTATAGATCGGTGAGTGGTTGACCTCGGCTCGTAGTGGGAACAAAGCAGTTCTCACTTGACCGCTTGACCAGAGAAAATATGACTAACGTTTCATTGCACTTATGTGCCAAAGTGTACACTTGGTGCAACACTCCTATGAGCGCAATCATGGCCTAATACCATGGCATCGTGCCATAAGGCATAGTACTGAAAATTCCCGTACCAAAAATTATTTTTTTTAAAAAAGCTGATATTTTTTGAAAATTAAAAACAAACTAGCTGTAAGTGGAATTCTGTCCTAAGGCAATTAAGGCATCGTGCCTTAAGGCAAATTGCTGGAACTTCCCGTACCAATTATTATTATTTTTTTAAACGATTAACATTTTTGAAAAAAATTACTTTGAAAAAATAAGATTTTTGAGAAACTATAAATTGGACAAAAAATACTTTTTTTTAAAAAAATTTTTTTTAAATCGTAAAAGCAATCGTACTGCTTTAACTGCATAGGGACAACATATAAAGCGCGTAAGCGCCGCGTCGCTGTCTAACGCATAAGCATTGATACGGGACCCATAGGAATGTTAACAAAATGTATACTTATTGTTAAAATCTCTATAAAATATCTGATAATTTGATGTGCATATGTCTAATGATCATTTTTGACCGCCAAATGGCTCACTTTTTTACTTTTTTCTCCATATCTCCGAAACCGCTAGACCTACCTTCGTGAAAATTTTATCGATTCTTCATCTTGTCAATACAAGTGAAATGTTTTTTGAATTATTCAAATCGGACGCTCCGTTCTCTTAAAAACTGAGTTACCGTTTTCGGCACTTTTTGCCCCGTATCTTCGGAACGGCTAGACCTGCCTTCGCCAAAAACTAATCAGCACGTCTCCTTATCAATTCAAATCGGTTGATCCGTGTTCCCGAAATCGTCGACGAAAATTTGTATCCGCACATACATACACACACGTACATACATACACACACACATACACACACACACATACATCCATTTTTTCTAAGGTATGCCAAAATGTTCAAAAACCTCTGAAACGTAAAGATATATAAAAATTTTCATTTTTGATTTTTTTGCGATTACTATAACTTGCCCTACGGGAAGTTAATTATTTGAGATTTATGAGAAAAAATTGACTTTTAAAAAATTTGATTTTTTTTGTATTATGAAATTTACTGAAAATTTTGAACTTTTTTAGGGCAATAGTGCTTTAATCGTAAACAATATTTGTACTTATCTAACAAATTTGATGTGTATATGTCTAATGATCATTTTTGACCGGTAAATGTCATTTTATTTTACTTTTTTGTTGGATCTCCGAAACCGCAAGACCTACCTTTCCAATAATGTAATTTGCTCTTGGTTTTATCAATACAAACAAAATGTTTTTTGAATCATTAAATGCGGAACCTCTGTTTTCCCAAAAACGGTATTGCCATTTTTAGCAAGTTTTGCCCCGTATCTTCGAAATGGTTGGACATGTCTTTGCCCAAAACTAATCAACATGTCACCCGATCAATGCGAATCGAATGTTTTTTTTAATTATCCAAATCCGTTGATCCGTGTTTCCGAAATTGTCGTCAAAAATTTGTATCCACACACTCACATATACATACATTTTTTCCAAGGTACGCTAGAATGTTCAGTAATCTTTAAAACGTAAGGATATATATAAAAATTCTCATGATCGTTTTTTGCAATTACTATAACTTACCCTATGCGAAGTTAATAATTAAAATATTGTAGCACAGTTTTCTAAAAAAAAAATCGGTACACATATGAGATAACTGCAGTACATTTTAAAAAATTGCAGTAAAAAATGAAATTTGTTTTTAATGTACCATTCATTTATACCGAATAAGATTAATGAAAATATGTCATGAAAAATATTCATCACAAAAACAATCTCTTGATTTTTTTTGACGTCTGAATATGAGTATTTTTGTGCATATTTTAAATATCTGTACAACAGAATAAAGTGTAATAATTTTAAATGTATATTATACGAACAGATACAGATAATAATTAATAAAACATTTATTTTGAATTTTGGGTAAATTATTCTAATTGTCTGCATAAAGATACAGAACGTAAAAAGTTTTGATATGAATATTTCAGGTATATTTCTAAATAAAATATTCCACATACCGTGCAAGATTGTAAACTACTGAGAGGTTTATGCTCAAAAATGATAACAAATAAGACAATTTGAATAATTACAAAATAAAAACACTAATAAATGATCACTTAAATGGTACTGGAAATAATATGGTATCATGAAATCATTGCAGATTCAGTACTGCAAAAAATAAATTTTTATAAATCAATAGAATAAAAATAGTTAAATATATTATATAATAAGAAAAAATAAAATATAAAATTTTAATATATGATAATATATTATTATAATATAATAAAGATATTAAATTAATTGAGTTATTTACCTATCGATCATGTATTACATATGATCTCAAAATGTAAACGATTAATTTAATCAAATTTTAATTTAGATTTAAGAATATATGTAATTAATTGTGAACTTGTGAATTAAGTGTTATTAACTTCCCGTAATGAAAATTTTCCATTTCTCCACGTTTTGAAGGTTTCTGAACATTTTG
>NW_020538040.1:41387081-41408887 GCF_003426905.1 Ctenocephalides felis | reverse complement strand
AACAATCCATTAACATTTAACATATCTGTGACTCTTTATGCAAATTATTTACAGTTAATATACATGACACACTAGTAGAAAGAGAAAGGTGTTTGAACTTGCACAATTATTGTGAGAGATATCATTTGTATCGTTTATATAGAGCTCAATTGGGATGTCCAAATAATTATTGTAATTGGTGATACATTTATATATGCAGGGTATCCCAAAACTCAATATCAAGACGAAACGGAGTGATAGTATTAATCATAACTATCATGAAAAAAAAAAGTTATCTCACGTAGTTTGAAAATTATGAGCTTAAATGCAACCTAGAGCTTTTATGAAACTTACCATTTTTCTATTATAGCGGTTAATTTTTATTAATTTTGTTCATTTAACTTCAAATCCGTAACCGTGAATAAAATTTCTAGAAACACTTAATTTTTGAAGTTTTTTTTTATTATGAAACTATATAACTATATTATTATATACTTTATTATTGATGAAATTTGACTACTACTTTAACACTTTATTATTAATGAGGGGCTCTCAAAGTAACCCAATATTGAAAACTTTAAATTATAAGCTTGATAAAAAGTCTCAATTCTTCAAACTTTAAAGCAATGTGTCATTATTTTTGGTTTTGGTCCTAGAAATGTATTTATGATTACGGATCAAAAGTTTAAATTAACAAAAATTAATGAAAACTAAACACAATAACTGAAAAATGATCACAGTTTCACCAAAGCTCTAGGTTGCACCTAAAAGCTCATAATTTTCAAACTATATGTAATTTTTTATTAGATATATATATATATATATATATATATATATATTTATATTGTGTCTGCAAATTGCAAATCAATTAGAAAAAGCAATGAAAAAGTCCCAACGATACAGAACTGTTTTATAGTTCTAATAGAAGCAAAATAAAATTTCTAAAATAATCCAATATCTTCCGAATTTGTTTTGAACGTGTTGACCACAATTTTGTTAGTTAATTTAAATTTTCTGAACATTCTATAAACTAAAATTTTCAATAAAATACTAAATTTTCACTAGAAAAGTAACATATTACATTGTATGTTACATAGGGCAAAATCTCGCGAATCTTTAATTTGAATTTTGTAAGCACATAATATGGAAATCGAGTACATAATAGCTTATTTAATAGGTTATAGCACAAAATACTAGCCAGGTAAAAATTAAGTTCAAGTGCACTACATATCACGAAACGCGATCGATTTACCAAAAATTGGAAACAATTTTCTTCCCACTACTCCATAAATTTAATAATTAGTATCCAAAGCTCCAATTGTCCGTCATGCAACGGGAAAATTAGTTCTATACTACAATTTATATTTTATACAATTTTATGAACGTTAATAATGTCATTGTGCGGCGACAATTCATATTGTATGATGTTTACAGTTAACATCGTGGATAAAAAACCGATACGCTGAAGTGATCAGAAGAGATAAAAATAAGTATTAAATGAGAAAAACCAATTGAAAGTACTGTTATTTGAAAAACGGCATGATTTACTTAATGTTATGTTATACTCTTAAATGATAAAAAATACTCTCGATGTAACATCAATTATAAGATTTGTCAAAAGTGTGAATACGGCGAGACATGCAATCTAATTGTAATATACTAAATACGCCATTAAACCATTTGAAACAGTTAATAATAATTTCATGATCTTGCACGCAGATGTAATGGATACATTACGATTCAATTAATAAAAATCTTTTATTGTTTATGTTAATAATTTACTGTTTTAGAAACGAATATTTGAATGATTCCATTGAATTGAATTAAAAGATCGAAATAAATATTTTATCCTACGACAAGATACTTAATGTATTAAAACATACGAATAATAAAAAAAATATGATAATTAGGTTTTATTATAAAATAAAAACAAAATGAAAGTTCAACCAACTAAAGATTGTTCGCAGATATGATTTTCATCAAATTAGAAAAGCGATACAAACGCTTATGTGTAATTGCAAATATTGTTTAATCATATTAATACCGTAATTTATACTACATAATTAATGGCTAAATAAACAAAATCATGCTCGATAAAACTGATAAAAAAAAGAATTCAAGGTTTTTGCAAAACTCGACTGATATATGAAGATGTAAATGGCCTCTGAACTATATGATAGTCGTTTGCGAGATATATAACTTGAAACCATTAACTGACATATGATTCTAGCTAATTGTTATAGTGTTCCATTTGATTTCCAGAACAATGATGTTTAGATGTTATGATAAGTCAATGAGGACATGAAAACTCCATTATGGCGACATATTTGTATAAATAAGCACCTATACAAGGCACGAGTTCAAATGAAATTTTATATGTTGAACATTTCTAGCTCCCTGTAAGACGTTGAGTTAAATAAGAAGATCAAAACATTCGAAAATATTTCAATTGGTATAATGTAATTAACAAATATTCCTATTATATTTCTCTCATATTCTTTAAAAAGTTTGAAATATGGCATATAAATATTTAATAGGCACCTTCCTAGTAATGATGTTATTTTAGCTTTAGCTGGACTAACATTTATTATAAGATATGCATTTTCATCGCGATGGTATCAATGACGTGATTAATTAGATGCTCAATTAATTGATATTCATTACATCCGTATTCTATACATTACACATGTTTGTTAATATTCAATTGCGAATAAAACTTAAACGATACGAATTTGCGCAATATTTCATCACGAAATTACACTTTCACTGGGAAATAAGAGAAAGTCAGGATGAACTTATTACTACGTCGTCGTTCTTATCGTACGAATGTTGCCACCCACTACCGGTTAGGTTTTTAAATGCATAGGTTATTTGCACAGACAAAACTGTGATATAAATTCATTAATACAATATGAAACTATTTGAAAATGTTTTGCTATTTATTTAGATATACGCATATCTATTTACATACAAGCCCTCTCTACTTTGGTATTTTGAACTATAAATAATTATACTAAAACAAATTGGCGAAAGTGATTATATGTAAGCCAACGTGCAAGTTTATAAAGCTAATGAGAAAAAACTTGATCAATGTGATAAAAATTAAGTTCGATTTTTGAACTAAGATTCTAAACAGAAAACTTTGTGAAAACTGACGGAGAGAGAATATTCCAGAATGTGATAATATTTATCCTTGATAATAAAACTGATTTTGATTGTCGTTGTAAATAATTTGCCGTATTTATTAAAGAATGTAACATGCAATATGTGGTGCCATAAAATTTCAACTTGGTCAAATCTTAGAATATTATCCCTGAAAATTACTAATATACTTTATTAGCAATAATTATCATATGTTGGTATTCATAAAACTTTGCACAATCACCTTATAATTAATTACTATAATTTTAGTAGTAAGTATTAAGAGTAACTTTAACAACATTTAACAGAATTAGTAGATAAAAAAAGAAACATACCGGCATATGGATTGGTTATTATTCTGCCCCACTGATTGAATTTTTTTTAGCCTAATTGATCCAAGCAGTACCTGAAACTAAAATTAAAAGGTTAAAAATATTGTTCGTAATGGTCATATATTGACGCATACAGACACGCAGGCATATATATATATATATAATATATATCGATGCTTTTCTGACGCAACCTCGTATCTCAGAAACTACTACTTTTCAGGAGAGACAAAAACGTTTTTATAACGAATTTTGAACTGCTGTTAACAATTTTTTTTTATAAATTTTAAAATATTCAATCTTGTGACAATTATTTGAGACAAGTATTATATTACAAACAATTAATCATTATTTTTCTTCAATTCTTTGAGATACGTGTTTGTCGCACGGAAAAAATGTAACATACGTGGTTGCGTCATGCTGTTTTCAAATAAGAGTACATGAATAACTTTCTTCAATTGTTTTTTATTTGAGAATCGATCAACTTTTTAAATAATTCTTAATAAAAACAAACATTATTAAACTTGTGGTATATGGTTAGTTTATAATTACGACAATATAGTATCTGGCCATAGTTTAGGTATTTCAATATCTAGGATATTTAGCTCTTTCATGGATTTATAATTTACTACTTTGTGATTATCATTTTTATTGTTACTTTTATTCTTTTTTGTTATTATTTCTTTATTTAATGATTTTTATTTGCGGATGACACATTATCTAACTCTAAAAAATACAAAATTTAATTTCAATTATTGTCTGTAAGAATTGATAATTGTTTAATTTTTGTAGCTTACTGTGATATTTGTTCTCAACATAATAAAAATATAACTAGTGGTGCATGGCATCGTGCCTTTAAGCAAATTGGTGGAACTTCCCGTTCCGTAATTAAGTAGAATCGAGGAATAATAAATGATTACAAATAGATTATTGTAAATACTGTAACTTTTGTTATTTGTATTTGAATGACAAAATATAGAATAACTGGACAACGACGTTTATATATGTTTACATAAAAAGTAAATAAAAGTAAAAAAAAAACATATCTCATATATATTTCTAAGAATTATATAAACTAATTTGCAAATTTAAATTTATTTATTTGAAGTATATAAGAGAGTTTTAGAATTTTAGCTAGCATTAAAATTAAATTCGAATCATTTTTCATATTTAAACAAAGAAATAATTGTAATTAAAAAAATGGACAAAAAATTCTGCTTTCCTAAACTAATCGATTCTTTATACTGCAAAATGTTCATTGAATCATTCGAATCGGAAGCTTTGAAACGACTGGGCCTGTCTTTTCCAGAAACTAATCACCACGTCATCAATACAAACTGAATGTTTTTTAAATAATTCAAATCGGATGCTCTGTTTTCTCAATAGGAAACGATTGTTTTTTGAATGTTTCAAATCGGTTGATCTGTGCTCCCGAAAACGTGGACAGAAAATTATATCCACCACACGCACACAAACACATATATCCATTTCTTAAGGCATGTCAAGATATTCAGAAACCTCTGAAACGTTAATATGCAAAAAGTTTCATTTTCAATTTCGGAAAATTACTATAACTTGCGGTAAGTAAATAATAAATATATTATTAACTATCGTTCATTAAGTTTTAATAACAAATAACTTAATTGAATAATAATTTTTTAGAAGGATGAACTAAACAACATGCTGACAGCGAAACTTGTTCAATACGTCACCATGTATTCTGAGATACGAGGTTGCGCCTGACACATTTTTCTGAATTGAGATACGTGATTGTATTTTTCTCAATAAAAAAACGTTTCGGTTGATTTTTTTTTTTTCAAACTTCACAGACTATATGCGTCTATATTTAGTGATTGATTTTCCGATTAAAACTCAAAATCGTCAAAAATCGAGTTACGAGGTTGCGTCAAAAAGCATCGATATATATATATTACACTGTTCTAAAAATTCAAACTCAGTACAAGAGAAAAGATTCAGTAATTAATAATGAAAACAATGATAATTACACAATTCCATATCCTATACTAAATCCTGATAAAGACAAAAAAAAAAACCGTATCTTTTTTATTCTCTTAAATTTATATATTGACAGGCCTTCGTCTTGATTCATACCTACACGTGCTGGATTTATCATGGTATTACTAATATAAAGAATTCGAATTCACCTCGTAAATGACTTGGAACCTTCCTAATTAACTGGGAGAAAGCATTCATATTTTAAAAACCGTAGAATGCATAAAGCTTTTACAAAAACGATTTAGTTTTGAAGATTTTAGGAATTTTCAATTCAACATGTTGGCATTTAGGTTTTATATCTAATCAAATAGATCTACTAAAAATGAGTATACTTATATAATTGATTGTTATTTATATTAGCAACAATATATTATAACCTGACACAAATAAAGAATAAGTACAAAAACACATGAACATGAACATGAACACTTGCCTTATAAAATTTATTCTTTGCTTCGCAAAATAATAATACTCCTTAATATTAATTTTACTTATTGTTAACCTATTTACTCATATTGGAAGTAAACATCTATTAAAATGATGTTTAAAATAATTTAAGATCTATTTACGTTATTTAGTGTCCATTTAATATTTAGGTCATGAAATAGTTGATACGGAGCACGGAAAAGTTAGGTAAAAAACAAGTATAACAAAAATTTAAAATTTTCCTTGAAAAATTTATTTGAAAGAATTATATATAAATAGATCTTGAAAATTTTCCGTGTTGAAAACCCAACAATGCCTAAAAACAAAATTTCTACTTATAACAATTTTATGACAATGTTTTATATTATAATTTAAATTACCAAACGCCATTTTTTTCCACCATATTTCTATAACTGCTTGGCTTGTTTTTCCCGAAAACTAATTAAAAATTCATATAATCAAAACGTCTTAAAACAAAAAGGCACAGAAATAAACTATTTTTTTTACAAAATCTTACCCCGCAGAACGGTAAAAAATAAATGCCTTGGTTTTTTAATTAAAAAACAAACAAGCTACAAATATTACAAATTAACTGAAGATACAATCACATTTTATCTATGATAGTAGGACTACCCTCCGAGAAAGCACGATCACGATGCACTTGCTACTTCATGCTTGGATACGCATCGGTAATGTACAGAAGCTTTACTATATTTGTAGTTCAATTTAATTAATCAAACAATTTGCACTAAGCAAATACTATAACGAAATTATTACAATAGACGGACTTTAGCATGAATGTCGAGACATTCATTGGATAGTTGTTAAACCGTGAGAAATCCATATATTAATCAAACATGCATCTACTAATTTCATTACATAGAATGACCCTTATAACCGTACCTAAAAGTACGAACAATATGGAAACATTACGTCTTATTGTAATAGAGAAGAGCTTCTGCTTACTAAACAGTGCTTTAAAACACATTGCAGAACTTGCAATTTAATAAAAAAAATATTAAGATAAAATTTATTAAAATTTGTACTGTTCAAATATGCTATAAATCTAGCTATGACTACAGATATTCAGCTAAAATCGCACAGATTAATTTTTCTTCATGCAATTCACAAACAAAGTAAGTACTAATAAACAAATATATCTGACCTGAAATCGAACAGAAAATAACGGAAAACACAAATTCTTCTACGATGACAGACATGAGTGTGTGTTTGCTTACGATGAATCAGTAAAAATAAGGCCGATTTAATATCGCGAACTTTATCTAAAATCTGTTTGCTTAACGGGCCCCCGCAAAATAAACGTATTTGTGGCCCCGCGCTTTGTACTGTGCCTTGCTTAAATATTTGACTTTGCGCCCATGTATTGACGTAATTATCGCCAGAACAAAAGAAGATGGCCAATTATCGAATTGACGAAAAGTCAATATTTGCACAAGAATATTTGAGAAAAACATGTTTCATTTTGGACTTAGCACCTTCAGCCGTAATGTTATAATCTATCAATCGCAATAAAACGTACCAAGTCCCAAAAAGTTGCTAGCAATAGATTAAAAGACATATTATATTATATTATATTATAATATATATATATATATATATATATATAAATATATATATATATATATATATATATATATATATATTAGGGTGGTCCTTAAAATGGACATTTTCGAATTTTCTTGCTCCCAGGGGCTCAAATGGTTCCAAATTGATAAAAAATAATTCTCTGGAAGTTTTAGCTCTTAATATTAACGTTTAGATAGTGCGCAATTCAATCAAACTTCGTATGGAAAGAGCATGTAAAAAAGTTTGAAAAGTAAAAAAAATGTTTTAGGTATAACTTAGCAACAAATGAATGAGTTTTATTCATTCATTTGTTCGCTAAATTACATCTAAAAAACATTTTTAATATTTTTGAAAATTTTTCCATGCTATTTCCATACAAAACTTTGATTGAATTGCGCTCTACTAAACGTTAATATTAAGAACTAAAACCTTTAGAGAATTGTTTTTTATCTATTTGGAACCATTTGAGCCCCCTGGGAGCAAGAAAATTCGAAAATGACCATTTTAAGGACCACCCTAATATATATACCAAGCAAGAATGAAGAAAAAAATCCTGGTTTTAGCATAGTATGCCTACTATTCATCATAAATTTTGTTAATTTACTTCTGTACGTTAATATTATATAGAAGCCGAGGTGTTATAAATGATATTCAATTTAGTAAATAGAATATAAAAATTCACGGATTTATTTTAATAACTAAATATCAAATCGCCTTGCAATATAGTACCGCTTATCACAACTGTGAATTACGGTATCATATATGTTACATACAGGAAAGTAGTTGTCTACACGTTTATAGGTAAAAACCATTTTTGAATCATTTCGAACTAAATTTGATAAAAGCGATAGCGAAACAACAATAATATCAATCGACGTTTGAAATTTTATCCAATTACTTTTGCGTTATTACGATTTTCGTGACTTACATAGCATACGAACGATGTCACTTGAACACACTGCATTTAACCTACCAAAAATTTTCAAAATAATAGCAGAAGTTGAAACGCGAGTTTTCAGAATAGATTCTGAAGATGATTCAGTTAGGGCAATTATAGGAAGTGAGAGATCCATGGACGGATATCCGTGTTTAAGGCCACTTGACAACATGTAACAGTTCGATACAGTACTGCGGAGCACAATTGGCATATGTGATTAATTTATTATTAGGGCTTTATATGTACTGATTTCATTGCTGACCCATTTAAAACGTAAGTACATATTTTATGTTCAGGCATATTATAAACTTATAGCCGTAAATACTAAATAATTTCTTATAAGTTGTCTTAAATTCATTACTGTAAATGTAAGGTGACCATACATCAAGGATTGGCCGGGACAGTCCCGATTTTCTGCCATGCGTCCCGGTTTTTTCAAAAAGCAATATTTGTCCTGGTTTTAGGTGTTTTGTCCCGGATTGTCCCGGATTTTTAAAAAAGTTTGAATTGCCAATATTTTTTTTAAATATATTTGAATTAGAAAATTTGAACCAAAAAATGTGCACATACATTTTTAGCTCAACCAAATCAACAATTTGAAAAATTTAAAATTTGGAAAATATAAAAAATAGAAAATTCAAAAAATATATATATTTGCATCCACAAAAACTAGTAGTTTCTTCACAATCAAAATGTTTTTTTTGAATCATTCAAATCGGATGCCTTGTTCTCTCACAATCTGCAATTTTTTACACTATTAGCTCCTCATGAAACGGATGAACCTGTCTTTGCCAAAATCTAATTACCACGTCTTCTCATTAATACGAATTGAATGTTTTTTGAATCATTCACATCGGATGCTCTGTTTTCTCAAACACTCAATTTCCGAAAACGTCGAAGAAAAATTGTATCCGCATATACATGAAGAACACATACACACTTTTTTTGAAGTATGCGAAAATGCTCAGAAACTTCTAAAACGTAAACAAAAAACTTCAATTTCGATTGAAGGGGGCGTCCATTAATCACCTGAGGCTTTTAGAGGGAGGTGGGGGGGTGTTTGTCCAAAAAAATCATGAAATATCACGTGGGAGATTGAGGGGTCTAGTAAAATATCACGTGTATTTACATTTTACCTAAATTTAAAAAAAAAAACAAAAAATCTTACGTTTTTTTCGTAAATTCGAAAAATGTTACGTAACTAAAAATACACGTAATGTTTGGTGGGGGAGGGGGGGTAGTTCTAAAAATCACGACGAATCATCAAAAAGGAGGGGTGTCGAAAAATTCCTAAAAAGTCGATCACGTGATAATGGACGCCCCCTTACGGAAAGTCAAAAAGTACTAAAATTTACACTTATCGCCTTATAGGCATATATAAGCATAATCCTATATGTATTATTATTTTAAATTGTTCAAAAATTTGTGTGAAAGTATTTCTAAGAATTAATTTAATTCCAAATTACATTGAATTTAGGTATCAGATAGGCTGATCTAATTACGTTGATCTTCTCGTTTACGGTAGTTTATAAATATATATGCAAATTAACAAAGGGAGAAGATCGTGTAAACATATATAATTAATTGGAGATTAGCTTGCTTCCGTAGGCTTTTGTCGTTATTATTCTGAAACCAGCAGATATTACGTTCTAGATAAACAAGCTAAGAAAGGGTAATATACATACATGAAATAACATACGTCTTAGAAATTAAACGCTATGTGTGTAAAAAGTTAATGGTAAAAATGATGAGTAAATAAAGATAATTAAATTTGAATAATGAAAGTGAAATTATTTTCGGAAAAAATAAATTGATGTCGCTAATGTAAATAATGAGAAATGGTTTTTCTAATAATTTATATTTAAAAAAGTAAAAATTAATTACATATGGTCAAATTTCCCATATATTAAACATCTTAACTATCGTAGCGTTACAGTCACGATATTCAATAACTATGAATTATGAACTATAACTCATTTCAAAATAGAGTAATATAATAGAACCATAGTTAATTTTAAATCAATAAGGATGCATACTATTTTTGCACGTGCTTAGTCATATGTAAGTAAATAAGTCACAGATGCCAATAAAGAATATTTATGGATGGCAATATTTGGTATTATAGATAACGTAGAAATATAAAATAATTGAGTTCAAAACTTAATAAATTAATCAATATCCTTCGTTGTATCTTAAGTTCGTACTGTTAATAT
Organism: Ctenocephalides felis; assembly: GCF_003426905.1. Classification (NCBI taxonomy): domain Eukaryota; kingdom Metazoa; phylum Arthropoda; class Insecta; order Siphonaptera; family Pulicidae; genus Ctenocephalides; species Ctenocephalides felis. The sequence goes on along the minus strand of NW_020538040.1, from coordinate 41,398,259 downwards.
TATTTTATAATACTTATATTAATTTACATAATTAATTTTAGTATTTGTTATCTGATACATTTGTTTAAAAAAAACAAGGAACAAATAAAGATGACAAAATAACTTTTTATTCAAACTTTCTTCGGACTTTGAGTCGTAAGGTAATTAAATATTAATTTTCAGTATGAATTTAGATAATTAATTTTAGTATTTGTTATCTCATACATTTGTTTAAAAAACAAGGAACAAATAAAGATGACAAAATAACTTTTTATACAAACTTTCTTCGGACTTTGAGTATCGTAAGGTAATTCAATTTTAATTTTCGGAATGAATTGGGACAGGTAAAATTGCTTGAGATGATTCAATAACAAAATCTCTCTAATGAGAGATTTACAAATAGAGAAATAAAAAATAAAATAAAATGGATACAGTTTGAATTGAATCAGTTGCCCAACTTAAAATTTTATATATAAAATTTTATATATATAATTTGAAAATTAAGGGGCACAATTAGTGTAACCGCCTAAAAGAAGGTGATTTTTGGGAATTTATATTAAAAAAACTACTTTATCAATCATTTCAAAATTTTAGGAATATATTTATACATGTTTTAAGAACACATAGTAAAATTTTTGAAGAAAAAAATTAAATATTTTTGAGTTATCGTCGATCTCCAACGGCGCGAAAAAAGGCCCTTCACTGCTGCAGTGATTCCGGCCTTCTACGTGGATAAAAATTAAAAAAAAAATCTCATTAAACTAGATAATATTGTCTGTAAAATAAACTACGATAAAGAAAAAAATCAAAAATTGACAAAATGACGGCGTTTTTTTTTTAAAAAAAAAGTCGAATTTTACCCAAAATTTTGGTCGTTTTTGGACTGCCAACATTCGATTTTTGATCCGATCAAAAAATCGATAGTTCATTTTACGGAAAACTATATATAGAGCATGTAAAAAAATTGATAGTGATCGGATCATTTGTTTTTGAGTAATTGCTGCAGCAAATTCGGAAAATGCTGTTTCGAGAAAAACGCGTTTAAAGATTAAATGATCGTTAATATATACTCTTTAAATGGCTGTAACTCCAAAACTATTTAATATATCGAATTAAAATTTTGGTGTGTTATTTTTAAAGGTATGACCTATTGAAAAATGGAAAAAATAAAAATACGATTTTTTGAAAATTTCACACTAGTTGTGCCACTTAAAGTTCGATTATGTACATAATACGAACATTATTATACTTTTTGCAGAAAATATTTAGTATTTAGTGTGTTTACTAAAATATAATTTGAAATTATTTATATTAAGACCAACCAACATATTAACAATTCTAACTAAACTAGTAGTAAATTATCCAATAAAAAACAACTACAAACCTTTAAATTCTGTACAAAATTTAGATATTCTTTATCCTGATATAATACCGAAATGGCCCTTAAGAATTTGTTTGAATTATCTTATGCTCTAGCAGAAGATATTGCGGGAGCACGTTTTGAGGTTCTTCTGCGGGGAATGACCTGACGAGCAGCACATACGTGCTAATACAAATATTAACAAAGATGTAGAATACACAGAAGACACACACAACATCGGAGAACAAGAGTTCGTGAATAAATGAACATGCGAGAGAGAAACAAAGATCGAGGTATACGCCGAGCTTAGAGACAGGTAGAAGTAGCAATATAGAGAAGCGTCTGAATGGAACCAAACAAATGGTTGCGCTCTTTTTATCATAAAATAGTATGGAGCATTTTATATTCGCTGTGTAACGTCATCACTTCAGATCAGCAAACGAGAATTATTTCCTGATCAATGGAACACGCATCCTATGAATAGGAAAAAATAAAATGTAATATTTTAACGAGAATTATCCTTCCATTGTTATAGTGCAATTTTTCCTTTGTCAGAGACACATTTCTCAATCAGTGGCGTTTTTCTCATATTATATAATAAATACAAAGTTCACGAACTTTACCATTAACGGTCGCTAGATTTTCATACGTGACTCGAACATGCGAAATCCCTTAATCGAAACAAAATTCATTAAAAACTTTTAAAACATATGTTATACTTTTTTAACTACTTTCAAAATTTTCATAGCTTTCATTCCGACCAAAAATATTATTATTATTATTATTTTAATTTTGATTGGTTTGATCATAGCTACCTACCAGGTGACGTACGAACGCAGCGACGAAATATTATTGTCAAGTCACAGGTTTGATAATTGATTTATATAGCAGCAACTTATTTTCAACAGTGAGCTTAGACTTTTTACGCAGAAGCCAATCAAATTCTTTTATTTTGATCATTATTTGCTGCTTTTTTGTTTTTATGTGGCTTTTCCAAGTAAGTCTGCTATCTAAATGAAGACCAAGATATTTCACTATGTTCTGTTTCAGAATCTGGACGTTGTTTAAATAAATTGGAGGACAAGTACCCTCTCTCAGGGTAAATGTGATATGAGCTGATTTGGTTTCATTTATGCAAATCTTCCATTTGGCAAGCCATATTTGTAGTTTATTGATATGTTCTTGCGTTTGTCGGGAAGCTTGATCAGCACTTGAATCAATTATCAAACCAATCTGGACCTACGGAATTGAGCTCTGGGGATGTGCTTACAAATCTAATATAGCTATAATGCAGAGAACTCAGTCAAAAATTTTACGAACAATTCTTAATTCTCCATGGTACGTAACAAATGAAACCATTCACAGCGACCTCAAGATGAAAACGGTGCATTTAACTTTCCAAGAATTCAAGGAAAAATACAAACGCAAACTGGACTCACATTCGAACCCCTCTATAGTAGAAATTACTAAACCTTATGGTACAAGAAGATTAAAACGACACTGGCCTTTAGACTTGGTCTTAGATTAGGTCTAATATAATATTATATTAATTGTTAAACTGAGATGATCTCATTGGAGCTCTTCTTAGGCATCGCTCTTACATTGTCATTTTAGCTCATAGGAATCTTTATGTATTTCTGATTGCTAAATAAAACGAGTTAAAAAAAAAAAAAAAAAAAGTCACAGGTGACTTACGACCGGTAAGGGTTAATTACTAATTGTAAGACAAGAAAAAAAATTTATATTTTTTCTATCTCCAAAAAAAACTCCACATATGCATTCAACTCCTCTTCCTTAACGCTGTGAGTACATACCGTGCAATATGGAAACCGTGCTGTAAGAAACTAGGATTTAACAGAAAATCCAGGCTAATTCGTAGTGCGTTCTATACCAACTTCTATTACGTTGTATGGAAAAAAGGCCCGTGTTATCGGAGGGTGCCGCATGTTCAGCTCCGCGTAGCATGGAAACCGCGCTCCGAGAGTACCGTGTTAACGGACTATATGTGAAATTTTAATAATAACTTATTATGTCAATAATTTTTTTTTATTTTCTTATAAATTACAATCTGTCTAAATAGAAAGACATTGAGTAATTAATTACTTTGGCAAATAACAGAATTTTAAAAGGAAAACCCAGTAGTTCACCTTTTATTAATGTACTAAATTATAACTTAATTGAATTTTGGTATTATTAAATTTATATAAACAAACAAGCAACCGAGGAAATGAGCCTGGTGTAAATAAACTTTTTGGATCCAATTTTTTATACGCAACGTATTTATCATCGCCCAACGAATACATAATAAAATCAGAAGAAACAAGGCTTGGTCTTTTTTTTTATTACTTATCGTTTAAACCAGCAGCTTCAATAATGTTGCTCGATTATATTTAATTCAACAAAATGCTTTGTACAATCTGATCGACAATCATGTTGATCGAATTATGATTGAATGATGTTTGATTGACAAGTAGTGATCTTGAAGTATATTTCACCAGTATGAAATATTTTTAGCAGACAAAATAGCTCGCTAATTCAGGTATTAGTTCGCAAATATTGCTAAAATTGCCAGAATGTCAGATCACGCACTGCGCATTTTCACGGGAATTGAAATTGACCATTGCCTATTATTAAAACATCAATAACTTTGATAATTGAAACACCAAGTGGAAATCAATTAAAAACAGTAAGTATTAAATTTTATTCTACAAAAAATAACGCGCGTATTTGGAAATTAATAATAAAATTATTAAATAAACTAATACAAATTATTAACACTTGGTTTATATTTAGCAAATATTTTGGTCCGAAATGTTGTACTTTAAAATAATGAAAAAGGTTAACAATGCTTGAATTCGATACGATAATTTCATGCCTTATACATTTCACAAAGTTACTTTGATTAAAAGTAGATCGTTCCAACACAATACAGATAACTACTTAACTACCTATTTGATGAAACACAAAAAAAAGAAATTGCAAGATCATTTAGAGTATAAGCTTTTGTGAGCCGTGTTATTACAAGCTCATCGCAATACAATATGCAGAACGTTCACCCCTTACCGGGACTAAATATATAATGTATCTATTGATTAAATTCGATATTGATTAGATCATCGAGAGCTCAAGGCCGAAACGGCGTTGTTTTCGCAAAAAGAAACAATTTCATGCTTTTTATGCGAACATGATGAAAAATATTACCATGCACACTAAGTGCCACTATAAAATAGAAAGAATTTATTAAATTATTTCGTGTGATAATTTTAAATAATGTTCCAGTTTCGGTATTTTCCACGTGCCATTAATTACAGTAAAGAATAATAGTTAATGTTTTACCAGAGTGAATATTTGTTGCAGAATTATTTATTAAACAGTTGATAATAGAGCACAAATTGATAATATTTTTTTTATTATCTCTTTTATTTACAACTGTCCAGTAAAGGACATTCAATAATTTGATGAATTTACAATAGTCGGCCGAAAAGGGACATTGTATACTACAAGGGCATGTTGGAAAAAACAACTCAGTAGTTGTTTTTCCATTCGATATAAAATTCACAATATTTTATTGATAATTATATAATTTTAACTATTTACTTATTAAATAATTTCTTATAAATGCTGATGAAGTTATTTCCATTTTTTCTCAGGAGAGTTGATGGCTTAAATCCAGTGGCGCTTTTCTTTTCAATCTTCTTGGATAGTTCTTTGTTATCAAGGAATTTGCTAATGAATTTGGATAACTGATTAGCTTGTTTCTATACTTGTGTGCTGTTTTTGTTATTACTTCATTTATAGTAGGTGTATTCGTGTCGACATGAATCAACCAGTTGGGAACATATTTTGGAGCTCCTAAGGCAATTTTCAAAAATTTGTTTTGAAATTTCTGTATTATTTCTATATTAGTCTTATAAGCACTGCCCCACAATTGTTTACCATAGCACCAATTTGGTTTGAATAAAGATTTATATAAAAGTAGCTTATTGTATGAGCTTAGTTTGGATTTAGTCCCTAGAAACCAGTAAAGCTTTTGGCTTTTTATCTCAAGCTGTTGTCTCTTTTTTTATATGGGTTCGCCAATTAAGTTTTCGATCGAGGTATATGCTGAGATATTTCACATGGTCTTCTTGAGGTACTTGAGTATTTCCTATTCTTACTGGTGGGCAAGTCTCTCTTCTAAGTGTAAATGTGACATGTACTGACTTTAAGCCATTCATTTCAAATAACCAGGTTTTATTCCATTTTTCTAATAAATTTAAATGGTTTTGGAGTAACTCAGATGCAGAACTGTAATCTATGTGGCTGGCTAGAATGCACGTATCACCAGCAAACGTAGCGATCAAAGTGTTAGTTGTTATTTGTATCTCAGATGTGTATATTAGAAATAGAATGGCCCCAAGACGCTTCCTTGTGGAACACATGAGGAAACTGTCTTATTTGATGATTCAGTGTCTAAAATATTTACATAAAAACTCCTATTTTCTTAATATTTGTGTATTAATTGTGAATATTTTTAATGTTAACTTCCCATATATATTATCTTAAACACGTTATTTAAGTTATCAGTTTAGCGTACAGAAAGTATGTATATTTCTGATTGCTAAAAATAAAGTGTCAAAAAAACTTGCCATAAGTCATAAAAGTAGCAAAAACACAAACTGGAATATTTTTGGTCAAATCGTAAGTTAAAAAACTGTCTGATCATTTATGAATACCTATATTATTAGCATTATATTAATATTAATTCGCAAAAGTTGATGTTTGATTGCATTCAATGTTTTATATTCATTCAACTGTTAACGCAGAGACTTATCTGCACCAACACTTCTGAAACTGACTAGAATTAACTTCACAGTTAGACCCTTAGGACATTCTGTCATAATTTCTTAAACATCTTTTTAGTAATGGTACATAATTTGTTATCACACATCTCCTTCAACTTCTTATCTTCACTTTCCAACATGTGTGAGACAATGTTTTTTGAAGATTAACTATGTACCAACAAAGATTTTGGAACAAAAAGCAAACGGAACATGTTCGGCGTTCTCTACGAGGATAAAGGTGGAAAAATGTCATAAAAGATCAACACAGAAAAGAGATACCAATGGGATACCAAAGAGATACCAACTCTATTTTGGTCTTACCATCACATATTGTCATTCATAATTACTAAATGTTTTTTGTATTTGGAAAACAGATTGTAACTGCATCTTGAGAAATAAAAAATAAAGAATCTAGAAAACCAATCATTGAAATATATGCACATCGTATCCGATTTTTCACTACAATTTTAGGGTTACCCAAAGCTAACTAATATTAGTACAGAACCTTTCTATTAATCGAACAACTTGAACTGCTCATAAGTGCTGTTCTTTATAAGTTTAATGATGAGTTAACTACTAATATTCAAGATCACAAATAGATGTTTATATATAAATATAACTAAAAGTTTGTATTTTAGTTCTTTTCCAGAAATAACATGTATTTACTTGGCTACTTCCATCTATTTGAATTCGTAATCATAAGTTGATTATGATCCGCTTACAGTATTACTTCATACAAAATGCATCATACATTATCCCCTCGTGCGGTATTAAGTATAAATCATTTATTATTTACAGAAACTACCTCCTTCGCTCACTGGTAAATTCTTAATATCCAGAAAAGCAGACCTCTTTAGTACCCATTCGTATTGCCTTGTGGCGGATTTTTCCTATTTAGTTTTTCCTGGTCGACGAGCTATGGATTTCCAGTTTTTCAGGTGTTTTGTATTCATTTGATGCATCTTGTCATTTTATTGTATTTTTTTCCATTATAATAAACATCATATTACCTCATTAAAGTTGTATTAAGTTGCAACCACTTATGCTTAATCGATTCATATCACAGTAAACGTGTAATCGATCAAAGACGACTAATTGATCTAACTAAACATGCACTGACACGTTCTAAATATAATATTACTTCGCAATATAATACTTTGGTATATTACCAATGAAATGCGTATGTTAATTTATTAACAGTTTATGTACAGATATATACAGAGAAATAAAAATGCAAATGAAAAACACAGTTTAATTTTCAAAATGATTTCGTGCGGGGGCCGCTGATAATGCATTTCTGAACTGGTGCAGCATATATAAAGCAGTTTCAACATTCTCAAGTTGAAACACAGCCTTAAACAGACACATGTAAACATGAGCTGCCGTAGGATTGACCTAAATTAATAATGTGTCTTTGAGCGTTTACGCTTCTTCGGCAGTACAAATCTTAATTAAGTTTTCACCGTGTTAATAGTTAGTAAAGGTTTTAATGATTAACACACTGTTAATCGAGTGTAAAAAAGCCTTGTGCAAAGTTCCAAGCAACCAATGTGGGTGTCAAATAATGGCCAGTAAACAAACACTTAATAAATTGCCATGAAGCAAAATTTTTCAGATTTATTACGAGAGTGCTACGAAAGTCCTTTCTGCAGGAGTGTCGCAGCTGTACGGGAAGAGCGTGCCGCTCAAATGCACTACTACATATTTTAAGATATTTCTATGATTTTTTTTTTTTAATTTTATTTGGCCTCGCTTACTCTGAGCATTTATAGCAACGTACAACATTTATTTACATTCTATTGAAAGATCTAAAAATGTTATGTACATATATATATTTATCGATATATATGTTTTTGAAATTGAAAAAAAAAATCTTTTATATCATACAATCTATATATTATCTTGTACTACATTTTACTTAATTTTCTTCTTCAATTTCTCTTCAATTATTTTCTTCGATTTGACTTCTTCATTCTCTCTCTTTATTTCTTGCTCTTTCATTTCAAACTTCTAATTCTATTCAACTCCCATGTTCGTCCCTTTTTTATTTCTTCATTCTTCTCTTAATCTCAACAAGTTCTAATATTTTTTCTTCTTACTCCCAATACAACTCAGCTATTCGAATTCTGTAATTTCTATTATTACTCCTAATTTTTATTCAAATTCTACTAAACAAATCCAATTCTATTTAATTTCAAATTAACTATATATATTTTTTCTTAAATTCTAAGTCAATGACAGGATTCGATCCAAAGATCCCTGTTGCGCGAGTCGAAACGCTACTAACAATAAGTGAGCTATGCCCACCACTGTTCTATTTTTATGATTATCAATAAAAATGTGTTGAGAAATTAAGAAATTATACTTCTAATAAAATAGAAATTACAATAAAAGACTAGATTCTCAATACTTTAGCTCATAGTGATAAATTTTTAAGTCCATGAACTACATCTGTAGCAAAAGAATTAACTGACTTCAATAAATTCATTTTTCTTTACATTCATTACAAGTTACTACTGTAACTGTTCGTAATTCATTTGGATCATTTTCTTTCCATGCAATGCTTAAAACTTTTTATTAAATTTTAGCAATCAGAAATACATTACAGATATTTTTAATTCTATCTAACAATAAGAAAAACTCGAATCAATACTAGTCCGAGCATGTTGCTCAGTAGCAAACCATTCCGCTAAAAATTCAGCAGTAGCTGGACTTTTTTTAATATAGAAGATGAAAAATGAAACTTTGACGATATTTGTGAACCAAAAAGCAATACACAAAATTTAAAACCACATCAACTAATGTCTTCATTAAAAATATTATTTATTCAAATTCAAATAGAGAGACTAAACAAATTACTGCACACATAGAATAGACATAGAATTTAGACACACATAGAATTTCATGAAGATTTTCCGAAAAACAGAATTATGAGCAAATGTAATACGAATAGAAACCGTTTGAAAAACCTGCACGTTTAAAAAGTCAAATTAAATAATAATTAATCAAAAAATCATATCATCATATAAAGTTACAATCTCAACTTTCAAAAGCCATAACGCCCGATGTTTACAAACAATTTGGCAACGTGTATATTTAATTAACTAAGTGTTAGTGACAATTAGTTAAATATTGTTATCTGCAAGAGTATATCATTACTATCGCCGAAATTTGTTTATTTGAACAAGAAATGCGGTGTCAAGTTGCGCAATAGACTTGACGCAAATAAATTAGAAAAAATAATAATTATATTTATACAGTGGCGGACAAATCTTGGCATATCAATAAATCTGATTGAAACTTCTGGGTAAATTATATTGACTAACAAATTAAAAGATTACGTCAGGATCAATTGACACGAAAAGCACATTTTGTAAAACATTCATCATAATTAATCATACAAACTTATCGAATAACAGTTTAAACTTAAAAGAATAACCGATTTACATTCTGAGGTTCTGTAAAAAATCAGCATTATAAAATCGACAAATAATTTAAAGTTACATGCATTTTTTGATAGAAATGAATTTATGTTATGAATGCCTAATTCAATAAAATTCAACTAAAATTTATATTTATGTTTGAAGTAATTCAGTGACTGTGGAAATTCTATCACACTAGCAAATTTGTACTCTATTTCATTAAAAATTGTTCAATTATTATCCTGTAATCTTTCAATCCTTTCTGCGACAAGACCGAAAAGTAGCTCTATAAATATATAGCTATATAGTTATATACTAAGCTTATATTATGAATTTACCATGTTGTATTGAATGATAGATAAGTAAATATTTATCACGACGTATTATTTCAAGCTTAAATGACTAATTAACGCGAATTGTATATTTACTTAACTCCATAGAAGCGATTCCACTCCGAAAATTCAGTTTAATGGGAAAAACAAACTATTTAAGTATTGAACAATCTGCACTAATTAGACTTTGTGAGAATTGTAGACAACATTTTAATTTGTATTTAAAAATTTTGGTTAGTATTATGAGTCATTAATATCTCTAGAATAAACATAAATAAATATTTTTTGTATTAAACAGATAAAAGGCATAAATTAATATAAAAAAGCCTTTACCTAAAAAAAAAAACTTAAAAATAGAATTAAAAGAGTACTCATTAAAGAAGTTTTAGTAGTTAAAAACAATGATTCATTAAGCAAGTTTGAATAAAAGGTCGCAATTTTTTGTATGGTATTATAGTAAACTCCCAATGGTGCATTATATAATACGATCAATTAATTAAAAACTAGTGGGGTGTATGCCATCGTGCCTTAAGGCAAATTACTGGAACTTCCCGTACCGTAACGAAATGTTTGACTATTACTGATGTTTTCAAATAGATTATTATATAAATACTGTAACATTGTCTAATATTTATAAGAATTATATAAACTGAATTGCAAAGTTGAAATTATTTGTGAAAGTATATTAGAACTATAGTCAGAATAAAAAGTAAAATCTGAATTATTTTCGATATACAAAAAAATTTTTTTGAAAAAAAAATATTGAAAAAAAATTGAAACAATTTTTTTTCCAAAATCAATTATTTTATTAAGACAAGCAGAAAGTTCTTTGAATCATTTAAATCGGACGCTTAGTTCTCTCAAAAACACTGCCATTTTTTGCATATTTAGCTCCGTATCTTCAAAATGGCTGGGCCTGCCTTTGCCAAAAACTAATAAACACTTCTCCCAATCATTATTAATTGAATGTTCTTAGATCATTCAAATCGAAGGCTCCGTTCTCTCAAAAACTCGATTTTTATTTTCTGCATTCTTTGCTCTTTATCTCCGTAACTGGTGGACCTGCCTTTGCCAAAAACTAAGCGCAGCACATCTCCCTATCAATAGGAATCGAATGTTTTTTGAACCATTCGATCGGTTGATCCGTGCGCCCCCGAAAACGTGACCGAAAAATGTATCCATACATACATACACATCTATTTTTTCTGAGGTATGTCAAAATGTTCAGAATCCTTCAAAACATCGAGAAATGTAAAAATTTT
>NW_020538040.1:41351810-41386081 GCF_003426905.1 Ctenocephalides felis | reverse complement strand
AATAGTTAGATTAAATTGTTTAAATTGCAATTCAGCTTACAAGTGAAAATTATACTTAATGTTTTCATTTCGTTGTGATTTATGGTGTGTGTGTGGATTATGTGCACTTGTTTTTCAATTTTGTTTATATCCCTAACTATGTTCACAAAGAATTTAACATAAAAGGATTGTAATAGGTGCTCATTTAAAAAAAAAAAAAAACTTAAAAATATCTAATTTATATTTCGAAACGACTATCTACGTTACTCATTAACTAAAATAAGCTATAAATAATTCAAATGTACTTAATTTATAGTTTTTTTTATAATCGTTACTTTAAGATATAAAAATCAATAAACATGTATCAAATTTTTTTGAATTAAAATAAGGCTTATAAGATCGGAAACATAATATATATAATATATTATGTGTATATAATCAATGTTAATTGTTATTAACAATTTAGAACACCGGTATTTGGAAACGCTCTTATTAATAACAAACATTTTATAGATCTTATATATATAATAGATATATAGATAGATCTATAAAATGTTTGTTATTAATAAGAGCGTTTCCAAATACCGGTATTCTAAATTGTTAACAACAATTAACATTAATAAAAATATAACTAACATTTTTTTGTAAAAATACCTGTTTTCAAATACCTGTATTCATATTATAGTTCGGTATTGTAAGCCCTTTTGAGAAGAAAATCGAATAATATGCCATAAAACTATGCAATTGTAAGCGCAGATACACCAAGAAATATGGATCTCATGAATTATGCACATCATTACATTAAAAACGCAGAAATAACACATAACTAAATATTAATATTGTAATTTATTACTCATGTTACATTCCCATTAATAAAAAGAGCCAGTATGCATACCTGAAATAGTAAATGTTAGATCACTCGAATATAGCTTTCCCAGAAATATGATAGTAGAGTAAAATCATTTCTGTTTGTTGTGCATTTTTTTGCTAGAACAAATTTCCATATAATTTGAAGTTATAAATATTGGTTTCTTTATCACTTATTGTTAGTATTGAAACAATCATAAAATTTATTTATTGTATATTTGACTATTTAATAAAATTCTAAAAAAAAAATTGTATTCTGTTAACAGTGCAATCGCTTAGTAATTAAATGTAATAAGTAGTGTATAAGATATATTTAAAGTCAATGATTTTGTCTTTTCTTAAAAAAAATTATCCATTAATATAAACTTATATAAGTAGTTCTTGTAGTTATTAGATAATCAAACTTTTTCATTTGTGTTTCCAGATTAAATTCCAATTACGTCTTACGTTACATTAAACAAATCTATCTAGCAACGGAAAGTGCATAATATCAATTACCATATTATATAGAATTTATAAATTTATTTTGAATATTAAAAAAGTGTTAAAAAAATACTAATCATAATAATATAATGTTAAAAAATAGAGAAAATTTAACTACTACAAATGTGAACTTTTAATATCCCCAGCTGTGCTTCAACTCGAAAACCGAAAATTTCATAAAAAATTCACCTATTTTGTTAGTTAGTATTGTATTGTATTAGTTTCTGCAACCCATATAAATAAATGCGCAGGGTTTGAAATTAAATGCGCAGTTTTAATGATTGCACATTTTATTGGTAATATCACGATTTTTTATTACGTCTAACGATAAACAACCGCAAAATTAGCTTAATAATCATTAATGACAACAAATCTCAAAACAGCATAATCATGTCGCAATGATCAACATACTAAGTTTCAAATATTTTATGTAGTGCTAATTACTAATAATAATACGAATATAAGAAAGTAAAGAACTCGAGGCTATATTTCAGATTCACAAGAAAATAATAAAATAATAAATAATAATATTTTTAAAACGTCACATTCATTAATTATATTTCATCTTGTCTAGGCACAATACTTATTTAATGCTATTAAGTACACTTTCTTTAGAAAAAGACTATCTTTAATGATAATTTTACCTAACGATACATTTTATTAGCAAATAATCAAAAACTTTGTGTTATACAATGGAAATACTTCCAAGCGCCATTCATGCGTACACGTAGACTAAACATTTCAAGCAAGAGTTTGCAATAAATAGTAATTTATATATCCAAGCTTAATCATTAAATCAATAAGTGTATGAACTATAAAATTCGTTATCAAAAGATTTATTTAGTTTCAATTTGATTACCTTATCGACTTTGATACGAACACAGGTAGGAAAACAGTATGAATTAAAGCATCTGCTTATAGCTTATTGTAAGGGATAGGTGATAACAAGTAATTAAAAGTGACGGAATCAGGGTGTTCGATATGTACCTTGATATCAAGCAGCAGTGATATCGGTTCTCATTTGATTTTTTTTAACTCTGTTTTATTTTGCAATCAGAAATACATAAAGATTCCTATGAGCTAAATTGACCATATTTTAGAGCGAGATCGAAGAATAACTTCAATGAGATCTTCTTAGTTTAACAATTAATATGATAATATTATATTAGAGCTAATCTAAAACTAAGTCTAAAGGCCAGTGTCGTTTCAATCTCCTTATGCCAAAAGGTTGAGTAATGTCAACTATTGCTGGGTTCGAATGTGAGTCTAGTTTGCGTTTGTATTTTTCCTTAACTTTGAATGTTAATTGCACCGTTTTCATGTTAAGGTCGTTGCGCTGTGAATAGTTTCATTTGTCACGTACCATGGAGAATTAAGTATTGTTCGTAAAATTTTTGACTGTGTCCTCTGCATTATAGCTACTCATTACAGCTATATTCGATTTGTAAACATAGCCACAGATCTCAATTCCGTAGGTCCAGATTGGTTTGATGATTGCTTTATATAGCAGCAATTTGTTTTCAACGGAGAGCTTAGAGTTTTTACGCATTAGCCAAATAAATTCTTTCATTTTGAACATTATTTGCTGCTTTTTCATTTTTATATGACTTTTCCAAGTAAGTTTGCTGTCTAAATGAAGACCAAGATATTTCACTATGTTTTGTTTTCGAATCCGAACGCTATTTATATAAATTGGAGGAGAAAATATAGAAGTCAATATGTTATCCAGTCAAACCCTAACTCAGCATTGCTGCATTGATAAAAATTCATCTGTTGACAGTAATTATAATAATTCAGCACGTAGAGACAGAAAAATTGATTTGGTTGGCATCTATAGAAAATCCAAGTTGTTTAAGAAGTCAGTACAACAGCTCACAGGATCCGTTACCATCTGATTGCTTTTAAAATATAGCATCTTAAGTAGCAGAATAACTCTTGAAAAATAAAAAGCACGTATGTGAAAATCGTACTAGAATCGTTTATGAATAAGGAAGAAGATTGATGTATCTTACACGAAGATTTACCACAATTACCACAATTAGTATTAGAAAAATAAGTGCATTAAAATGATAAAACTATCAACCACGCATCAAGGACTACTAATGGAACCTTGTAAACAAATAAATATAATGTCGCAAGTCAGCTAACTAAAACAGTAGCAATAACCACTTTATTAACAGGAACTGAATTTACTGCCTCTAACAGCGTTCATTTTGTATCAAAAATGCTGTTCGTTTATGAAGCCTCGCCTAAATGATGCTACAAAAATAGTCACGTGTGACACAAAAATGTTCTCATTCTTTGATGAATTCGTTCACGTAACAAAAAAGATGTTCGAAAAATAGAAATATAAATGTGATTTGTTGAAACTATATTTTAACTTCGTGTCCATTAACGTCTATAAGTTTATATAAATCTTGCATTCGTAAAGATTCTGCATTCATCGATGTTAGTATTTGTAAGGTGACCATACGTGCCGGATTGGCCAGGATAGTCCCGATTTTACGCCTTGCGCCCCGGCTTTTTCTAAAAGCAATATTTGTCCCGGATTTTTAAAAATGTATTGATTGCCAATATATTTTCAAATATATTTCAACTAGAAAATTTGAATCCAAAAAATGTGCATGTAAGTTTTTAGCTTACCAACATACCCCCCACCCCCCCATCTCTCGAACGCATTCTAATCCGTCACGGATTTTATGCAAATAAAGGTCACCTAAGATTATAAGATTATAATGTTGCAGAATTGTAACACCAGCGATAAAATGTTATCAAAAATAACTTAACATTATCATGAGATATTGATATGGCTCTAAGAACCCTTGTTGTCCTTATAATTTCTACAAGATTTTCACTTGATATCACCACCATACAATATTCTACATAGTGTCCCCAAATAACTGATACATAATCCGAAATAACTGATATCAAAAATGGTCAAAACTGGGACATTATTTTTAGTTGCGTTCAATATATAAGAAGCAAATAAAGAACTGATGAGGTTGTGTAATAATAAATCTCATACATTATTTGAAATCGCATGCTAAGGCTTTGTATAAAACTAGACTGAACAGGATAAAGATTACAGTCGCTCGTTGTGATATTAATTCAATATAAGTAGAACACCACGCAAACTATTTTAATGAATCCAGTCTCGACGCCGCAGGACTATAATGCGAGTATCTCTTTAGTAGATGTCAATGGTGCTCAACCTTTAAATGAATTACTTAAACTTGACACAAGTAACTTAAAACGTTGACCTCAGATTTATATATATATATATATATATATATATATATATATATGTTTTTTGAACAATAATCAGAATCCAATGGTCCTATGAACTGTTGTAATTTCTGACAGAATTTCTTACATTTTCTTTTGTTTATAGATGGCAACCCGAAAAGTTGTCCCATCTCTATGTATTGGTTTTTATTATGAGAATTACTGTCATAGGGCGAATTTTTTTTATTAATGCAGCAAAGTCGGATGAGGGCTATTTTCACTTGGAAACATATTGCTATATCTATATTGACCAAAGTAATTTATTGTATATAAACCATCAAATATATTAGAATGCCAAAAAACTTAAATATAATAATCAATCGACATGCCAGATTTTTTCCTATGTTTTATACCTTTATTTGATAAATCTATAAATATATTTTAATTAGCATATGGAAACAATGCATTCATCCAGATTTACTCCATAAGCGGAACAAAATGACATTGGACCTTTTGCCATTTTTCTACGAGTACAGCCAAATTGCTTTTGGAATTTTATTCATACATAGTGCTCTAATATGTATATATATTCAAACCGCAAGGTAAATTATTAAAATTATTCTGGAATAGCTTGTAGAATGTATTGTAGTATCTGTTAAGACAGCGGCTTAGACCAATTTCAATTATTAAAAAATATTTGTCTTGCTTTTCAATGCATAGAATTTGGTAAAAACACGTGTCATTCGTTTTGAAGTTACATATAAAAAATTCAAAACCAGCCCCCTTGTATGTAGATCAAAAACTGAGTACATGACATATGCACATCAATTTATCAAATTGTTAAGATTTCAATTATATATATATATATATATATATATATATATATATACTTATATATTTTAGTTTTCTGCACTAAGTAAGCTTACATAAAAATCGATTCACAAACCGGTAATTGTGCTTCGCCGATTTAGTTGTTCATGTAGGTATGTCACTCTCTATACGTGAACGTGATTAGAATTAATAATAAAAATCAGTCGAATTTATTTCATTGGAGATTTCACACACAAAGATTTATATACTTAGACCAAAACAAAACGGTATAATTTATAGATTAGTTCAATGGTATTATTTATTTGTGAAAAATTCACCAATAGTAAAGGTAGATATATTAAAGCTTAAAATGGTTCAATTATGCTTAATTATTTCAGCTTATACATTTATCAAATGATCAGCAATACATATCATCATAATATGAGATTAAAATGATTATTTATTGGTATTACATGTTAAAAGATCTAATAATAAGAATAGTAAATTTAAGTAACAGAATTCTCATACAAACGGTGCGCCGCAACAAATTAAAATAGGATATAATTTGTTCACTATTGCGTCATTGCGTTAAATTAAGTAGTTTTTTAGCATTGAAGCAAATACTCTTATTCAATACATTAAAAAATATTTTTAATTAATCGCTGCTGATATAACATAAATATGTCGCATCCCTATAAGCTATTATACAATCTCCATCAAACTTGATAAAGCAATTAATTTTTATTTCCCATTTTCAGGTAAAACCCTTCCAATGCAGGAAAACTCAAACGCGAATATAGTGTGCACTTTCCAACGAAGATTGCGAAGCACGGATTACACCAACGCGGAAAAATTAAGGCGTTTCACATTGTATATGCGTTTTCTCTCAGGTTTACTATGAAAAGAAATAAATAACAGACAAATAAAATAAAGAAGTAGAAAAAGTATAAATGTTTCCTGAATGCTCGATTTTATCTATAGGGTAATACACGAATACCTGCTTTTGTACAGAATTAATTATGCTATTTATTAAAGTAAGAGAGCATTGCGGTTTGAGAAGTATTTATATATCTATAATATATAATCTAGAAAAGTAAAATAAGAATATCAAATTTTCCAATAATAATGAAATAAATCTCAGCATGAAATAATATTGTAAAAAAATATTTTAATTGATGATTGAAATTAAAAACAAAATGGTAATAAATAGTAACATAATAATCTAACAAGTTTCTTGTATTACAAAATCAAGTACTAATTGCTGAATATTTCCGAAAAGCATAAAACTGTAACGATTTGTCTTTACAACCAATTGTCAAAATACATCGTATAATAAAGCAATACAAAAAGATATAAAAGATTATAAATATTAATATTAATCACCTATTGCATTGAAATTAAATTTAATGTGCTAAATAGAAATTTTATTACCAATTTAAATTCAAGCAGCCGTGACGTTTAAGGTGCTCCGGACCAACACCACTTTATTTATCCTTGATTCAAATGTCAATATTGCTTAAATAAAGATATGGTAATACTTCGTGGGCGTTCAACGAAATGATTTGAAATTGAATATTGTTCACAATATATACTTGTAGCTGCGAAAATTTTGCAAAACCATACAAGTCGTGTCTACAACTTCAAACGCAATGATCTGTTCAATTTCTATTTTAAAGCACAGAAAGGTAGGTAAAAGTAGGTGTAAGTTGCACAACTCCTCTATATAAAGTTCATTTCAGTCCAATTTTTAATTAATACAATTTTAGTTTTTAAAAATTACATCGAGTGGTGTCTGATTTGGTATCAATAACAAGTAAACAGTAACAGAAAATTAAAAAGATCACAAGTAATTAGTATTGAAACTGCTCAAGGCAAACAAAAGATAAAATAACAATCATTGTTACATTTGGGAACAGCATCAGTTGGTCAAATTTTCTTCTATAAACTCAATACTAACATTTTTGTAATTATTCGATTTTTAGATTTATTCAGAATTAGAAAGCATTGAGCCAATCTAATGTGCTCTACCGCTTTTTTGCTCAGGGTATTAAATCGGTATAGAGCGATTGATGTAACATTTCCAATACAACTAATTGGCTTCGTTATTTCTCGAAGAAGGATCTGTGTGAACGGATACTAAATGAAAACTAAATACATATCTACAAAATACAAATGTGTTAATAAAATTATTTAAAAATCTGCATTAAAATGTACAATTTTTTTCACAGCCAGAAGAACTATGTGTACTATGTTGTATTTGCTATCGTACACTCTAACCGTAGTATTTTACAACCCAGCGGTCTACCAATCATATTTTATATTTAGACTATTATATTAGATATGTAATAGTGTTGGCATATATATGTTACATCAATGTCCACGAATGACAATTTTCACTTGAGATTGTATAACCTCAAATGGAAATTTGATGCCACACTGCTTGATATCGAGCAAGCCGAGCTTGAAATCGAACTCAAGATTAGTTTGTGTTAGCCCTAACTATTATACCACGACGGCCCCTTAATTGTACAAACTACATAATATATATTCATAAATATAAGGTGACCATATTTTTTTAAGTAACAAATGCTATTTAAGATTACGACAAAAAACAGTTTTTTTATATGAATCGATTTTTTTTAATCAGAATTTTAGTAACAATTGTATTATTAAAGTAAAACTTCTTTAGGCGCGACTAGGGTGTAAATCCGTACAAATGCAACGGAAGTGCGTTACGGCAAGATCGAGTGCCAATGATTCGTCATTCGCTCTCGATGTCACCATTTCTATACAAGTCGGTTCTGATTGGTTTAATGAAGGTCCAAGCCCTAAATGCTAATTACAATGACAAACCGATGATTTGATATTTGAAGTATGACTAATTACATTATTGTTTTCAAATATTATAAATATTTTTAATGTTATTATAAATACATGATTTATGATATTATATAAATGTGTATAATGGTTGACACTAATAAATGTATGCATCACAAGCGTTACCATATTACTAATAAACATTATTTAAAATTGTTATATGATGTATTTATTTACAATTGAAATGCCATCCTGTGATAACAAAAAAGTTTTACTTTAATTGCGTGTGAACCTTACATGCACTCTTTTTTATTATATGCAATACTTTTTTTTATTAATGATAAAAATTTTATATTATATCTTATATTATTCGATTTATATGTTTTTTTCGCTTTTTGGCCTTGTATAAAATTCTATTAAATTTTCCTCATAAATAATTTGTAAAAATTAGCACCTGCTCATTTGTTTTCATAATTTTTGTTATTTTATCTATTATTTTTCGAAAACCGGGACAATTCGGGACCAAAATCTGAATCCGAGACAAATATTGCTTTTAAAAAAACCAGGAACACAAGGTGGATTTCCGGAACTATCCCGACCAAACCGGGACATATGGTAACCTTAACAAATATCAAAAAAATAAATGCATTTATCTCATGCTGTTTTTTTAATATTTTTAACAGCAATCAGAACCTTACGTCCTATGAGCTGTTGGGATGAAACTTCTCCTTACTTCGTATTTTTAGATGGTAACCCAATGGTTAATCCATCCATATTTGATGATTTTTGTTATTAGAATTAATCTAATAGGGCTGACTTTTTATTGGTTCAGCAATGCCGGGGAAGGGCTATTTTCACTTGGAATCATATTGATCATGTATTTATGAAAATATTTGTAGCTGAATGATGTTACGATATAAAATGTATAAAAATGTCTGATAACTGCAACAACTGTTTCTGTAAACGTCTAATGACTTAATAAAAAATATGCAGGAAACGACTAAGATTTACTCTGTGCTTTTCATTCGACCTGCCTGACAAGATTTTTCTGTTACATTTACAAACCTTGAAATACTAGCGATATAAATCAGTGTCTCTATACGATATGACGCAAGACACACTTTCACTTAGCGTGATTGCATTTAAAGATTAGAGTAGGGTTTTGTTCACTTCAAAGTGATGTGATATTAAAATCAAAAATCTACAAGGAACAGAGTAATAGATTTAAAAAGACTACATTTTGGTAACTACAATACGATCGAAAACAATAGTTATATAAAATAATTTAACAAAATATTATAAAAAGATCTTTATATTGATTCGATCCTAGTTTCCATTAGCATATCGTGCAAACGCGCAATCATTTTGGCCTCGTTCGCGACAGAACAGGGACACTTATCTAAATGAAAACTCAATTGTCTAAATATTCCGAATCCCCTTGAAACAAATATTTTTCCGAACTGATGATGTTATAGAAGATAATAATATATGTTAAAAGAATCTGAGAACTTTTTAAAATGACTAAAATTCAATCAATATATTTTAATAAATTTTGAACTATTGACACATATCAAGTTCAAATAATTTAGAACTAATAATTTCAAATTGGTTATTAATTTGGCAGACACAATAAATATAATTTATAAATCTAAATTGTATCATGCGTAATTGACCTTATTGAATAGATATGATGTAATGGCCTCACATTGGGTAATAATAAGATAAATAAAAATACGAATCCAACTGTCGAACAGCCGGAAATTAAAGTACATATAGAAAAAATCGAAATGCATAATTCATCAGCACGAAAGATTGTCATTGTTCCTCAACCTAAAACATTAATTAGAAAGCAGTCCATACATTTTGAACAATGAATAGACCAACATCTATCAAATAAGATTGAATTATTATTGCACTCATTTGTCGTAATCAATTTGGATGTGTTATATAAAATATCTGTTATTATTTGTCGTGTATTGTTTCCCATGTGTTTGTATTCCTCACATACAAAAATGTTAGTGTTATATACATATTCACATACAAAAATGTTAGGCTTATATACTGAAATAATCCAATTTTTATTCACAGTGGAGCAGAAAAATAAATCGTCGGAATAAGCAATATGACACTAATCTTTAAAGCATTTGTCATTTGCTAAAAATTTACTAACCGGTGCTATCATGCTATTATATGCTTTGGCTGCCACTTTGTTTGTTTTAAGTTATTTTAAAAGTAGTTTTGAAAGTAATAATAATAATTTGTTCAAAGACATAATGAATAATGATTGCTATTTATCAATTATTAATATAAATAATACAAGTAGTAGATATGTAATAAGTAAAAATATGAAAAATATTTTAATTAAAAATATTCCGGCTTGTTTTGAAATTTATCATTTATATAAATAGATATTTATAATAGCCTTTTTCATTTATATAAATTTTATTTAGCAGATATCTACTTAAACTTAAAAAACAAAGAATTATTTTTATTTTTATATCTTGGTATAAACTATTTTCGTTTTTATCTTCAATTCCACATAATACCCATATTATATTTTCTACCTTCTATAAAGTCCAATTTTATTATCTATTAAATTTAGTATATCATTTTCCAATTTATATTTATTTTTAATAACTTTCATTTATGCTTCATCAAATTGCATGTCATTTTGTTTTCAGCACATTCTGCTAAAAAATTAAGACATTTTCTTCTTTATTACATTTTACATAATAAGTAGTACTGATCATTTTATTTTCTAAACGTTTATTCACTATCGAATATAGTTTGTATTTTTTCAGTTAGAATGAATATTTCTATTATTTAATTTTTTCATATATTGTTTCAGTAATGATCTGGCATTCTCTCTATTATTCCTGGATTAAAATAATGAATTTATAAATGCTGGATTTGGTTTTTCTAAAACCCAATCATATTTTTTGTTTATTGGTTTCCCATTCCTTTTTAATAAATTTGCAAAAATTTTATTGTTTATCCAAAGATCGAAGGATTTTGTCGTAATAATCATATTTTTAAAGGGCTTCACATTTTTAAACCGTTGATTTAAATTTTAGTCCTCCTGAAGATTTTTTCCTTTAATTTCCCTAAAATGCTATCAAAGGGTCAAAACATTTCCTCAATACGGCCAACAAAAAAAAATAATTTTTAACTTTATTAAGGTTTACTACCACCCTATTATTAACTTCCCGTAAGGTAAGTTATAGTAATCGCAAAAAATCGAACATGAAAATTTTTACATATCTTTACGTTTCAAAGTTTCTGAATATTTTGGCATACCTTGGAAAAAATGGATGTATGTGTGTGTGCGGATACAAATTTTCGTCGACGATTCCGGGAACACCGATCAACCGATTTGAATAATTCAAAAAAACATTCGATTCGTGTCAATAAGGAGACGTGCTGATTAGTTATTGGCGAAGGCAGGTCTAGCCGTTCCGAAGATACGGAGCAAAAAGTGCCAAAAATAAACAAATTTCTTATAACATACATACGTCGCCTAATTTAAAAAAGACATAAGTTTATAGTATGTATTTATAATAAATGATCTATTTGAAATTATTCAAAACAATTATTGATTATTTTCATTTCTAGAACGTTCAATTACGGTACGGGAAGTTCCAGTAATTTGCCTTCAGACACGATGCCATGCGCCCCACAGTATAATGTTTTTTTTTAATTTTATTGGCCTCCCTTACATGGAGCATTTAGCCACCTACAACATTAAATTTTTAAATTCTATATTATTATATAATGTTTAATAATCTGTATTTTGAATCCTGGGATGTCTACTTGAACAAAGTTATTATAATTCAAAATTGATCTTTTATAACATATACGTTACGAATAAACACCATAGTCTCCATAGTCTCGTAATCTTTCAACACCAAATTCAAGTTTGCGTTATTTCATTGTCGTGATTTCCAAACTTCTGCACATTGTCTAAACTTTAAATTTAGTTTAGGGACTAGTACAATAATGTGGTTTTCATACAAAAACTACAATGTGGTTTAGGAATTATAATTAAATTTTATAGATCGGTGAGTGGTTGACCTCGGCTCGTAGTGGGAACAAAGCAGTTCTCACTTGACCGCTTGACCAGAGAAAATATGACTAACGTTTCATTGCACTTATGTGCCAAAGTGTACACTTGGTGCAACACTCCTATGAGCGCAATCATGGCCTAATACCATGGCATCGTGCCATAAGGCATAGTACTGAAAATTCCCGTACCAAAAATTATTTTTTTTAAAAAAGCTGATATTTTTTGAAAATTAAAAACAAACTAGCTGTAAGTGGAATTCTGTCCTAAGGCAATTAAGGCATCGTGCCTTAAGGCAAATTGCTGGAACTTCCCGTACCAATTATTATTATTTTTTTAAACGATTAACATTTTTGAAAAAAATTACTTTGAAAAAATAAGATTTTTGAGAAACTATAAATTGGACAAAAAATACTTTTTTTTGAAAAAAATTTTTTTTAAATCGTAAAAGCAATCGTACTGCTTTAACTGCATAGGGACAACATATAAAGCGCGTAAGCGCCGCGTCGCTGTCTAACGCATAAGCATTGATACGGGACCCATAGGAATGTTAACAAAATGTATACTTATTGTTAAAATCTCTATAAAATATCTGATAATTTGATGTGCATATGTCTAATGATCATTTTTGACCGCCAAATGGCTCACTTTTTTACTTTTTTCTCCATATCTCCGAAACCGCTAGACCTACCTTCGTGAAAATTTTATCGATTCTTCATCTTGTCAATACAAGTGAAATGTTTTTTGAATTATTCAAATCGGACGCTCCGTTCTCTTAAAAACTGAGTTACCGTTTTCGGCACTTTTTGCCCCGTATCTTCGGAACGGCTAGACCTGCCTTCGCCAAAAACTAATCAGCACGTCTCCTTATCAATTCAAATCGGTTGATCCGTGTTCCCGAAATCGTCGACGAAAATTTGTATCCGCACATACATACACACACGTACATACATACACACACACATACACACACACACATACATCCATTTTTTCTAAGGTATGCCAAAATGTTCAAAAACCTCTGAAACGTAAAGATATATAAAAATTTTCATTTTTGATTTTTTTGCGATTACTATAACTTGCCCTACGGGAAGTTAATTATTTGAGATTTATGAGAAAAAATTGACTTTTAAAAAATTTGATTTTTTTTGTATTATGAAATTTACTGAAAATTTTGAACTTTTTTAGGGCAATAGTGCTTTAATCGTAAACAATATTTGTACTTATCTAACAAATTTGATGTGTATATGTCTAATGATCATTTTTGACCGGTAAATGTCATTTTATTTTACTTTTTTGTTGGATCTCCGAAACCGCAAGACCTACCTTTCCAATAATGTAATTTGCTCTTGGTTTTATCAATACAAACAAAATGTTTTTTGAATCATTAAATGCGGAACCTCTGTTTTCCCAAAAACGGTATTGCCATTTTTTAGCAAGTTTTGCCCCGTATCTTCGAAATGGTTGGACATGTCTTTGCCCAAAACTAATCAACATGTCACCCGATCAATGCGAATCGAATGTTTTTTTTAATTATCCAAATCCGTTGATCCGTGTTTCCGAAATTGTCGTCAAAAATTTGTATCCACACACTCACATATACATACATTTTTTCCAAGGTACGCTAGAATGTTCAGTAATCTTTAAAACGTAAGGATATATATAAAAATTCTCATGATCGTTTTTTGCAATTACTATAACTTACCCTATGCGAAGTTAATAATTAAAATATTGTAGCACATAGTTTCTAAAAAAAAATCGGTACACATATGAGATAACTGCAGTACATTTTAAAAAATTGCAGTAAAAAATGAAATTTGTTTTTAATGTACCATTCATTTATACCGAATAAGATTAATGAAAATATGTCATGAAAAATATTCATCACAAAAACAATCTCTTGATTTTTTTTGACGTCTGAATATGAGTATTTTTGTGCATATTTTAAATATCTGTACAAACAGAATAAAGTGTAATAATTTTAAATGTATATTAGTACGAACAGTACAGATAATTTAATAAAACATTTATTTTGAATTTTGGGTAAATTATTCTAATTGTCTGCATAAAGATACAGAACGTAAAAAGTTTTGATATGAATATTTCAGGTATATTTCTAAATAAAATATTCCACATACCGTGCAAGATTGTAAACTACTGAGAGGTTTATGCTCAAAAATGATAACAAATAAGACAATTTGAATAATTACAAAATAAAAACACTAATAAATGATCACTTAAATGGTACTGGAAATAATATGGTATCATGAAATCATTGCAGATTCAGTACTGCAAAAAATAAATTTTTATAAATCAATAGAATAAAAATAGTTAAATATATTATATAATAAGAAAAAATAAAATATAAAATTTTAATATATGATAATATATTATTATAATATAATAAAGATATTAAATTAATTGAGTTATTTACCTATCGATCATGTATTACATATGATCTCAAAATGTAAACGATTAATTTAATCAAATTTTAATTTAGATTTAAGAATATATGTAATTAATTGTGAACTTGTGAATTAAGTGTTATTAACTTCCCGTAATGAAAATTTTTCCATTTCTCCACGTTTTGAAGGTTTCTGAACATTTTGGCATACCTCAGAAAAAATGGATGTGTGTGTGTTTTATATGTCCGCATTTTTTCGTCCACGTTTTCGGGCGCACGGATCAACCGATTTGAATGGTTCAAAAAACATTCAATTCCTATTGATAGATGTCCTGATTAGTTTTTGACAAATGCAGGTCCAGCCGTTACGGAGATAAAGAGCAAAGAGTGCAGAAAATAGAAATTGAGTTTTTGAGAGAAATGAGCATCCGAATTGAATGATTCAAAAAACTTTCTGCTTGTGTTGAGAAAACAATTGCTTTTGGAAAAAAAATTTCGTTTAATTTTTTTTTCAATTTTTTTTGTATATCGGAAATAATTCAGATTTCCATTTTAATTCTAGCTAAAGTTTTAAAGCTCACTTATATACTTTAAATAAATATTTTTGACTTTGTAATTCAGTTTATATAATTCTTATAAATATTAGACAATGTTACAGCATTTATAATAATCTATTTGAAAACCTTTAATTTTCCTCGAACATTTCGTTACGGTACGGGAAGTTCCAGCAATTTGCCTTAAAACACGATGCCATACACACCACTAGTTACAATATTTTTGGCTATTATATGCCACAATCAAAATATAGATCAATCTTTAATGTTTCATATGTGGATATTTTGCAATATTGTTTCATGTATTAATATCACTGACTAATATAATAATTCGTAATCTAATATTATAGAAAACCTACTTAAGATTAGTCACGTAACACATTTGAGTAAACGAGAAAATGATTAAAGCAAACAATTCAGGGAAGATTTGGTAGTTTCGAGCAACTGTTAACAAGCTCCAACCGTATGTAAATATGTAATTTATTCTGAAGAGTGTCAATTAAATTTGAATGAATCTCGCATATTTTGTAAAAAATATGTTATTATCAAAAAAAGCATATGTAATTTCCAGAAGCATGATCAATTTGATAAGTATGAAAATGCTTACTTAGTTACCGTTTACAAAATGCTTCTAATTTCATTCATCAATCTATCCATATTGATACCACTGCAAGTTACGAAAAGATACATAAACCTGTGAAAGATTTTCTGGATGTCCATAATGCGCGTACCTTATATGAAGCATATGAACAGATATATTAATTTAAACAAATAGAAAGTTATTTTTATATATCCGTTTACAAAATATGAACCAAAATAACCTTTAATGCAACGCGTGAGGTAAACCCCAGAACACGGCAGCATTTACAATAATACGAATTGATCGATTTTAATAAAATCGAAATAGTTTAATAATAATAAAACAATGCGGGAAGTTACTCGAAAAATAAAAAAAAGAATACCTACATTTTTGTGTATCTCATTGTTTGTAGGTAAATCCTGTTATGTATATATCCTATGCGAGAACGTCAAAAATTGATTATTTAAAAACACACTTTATTAACACAGCACAACACACACGAAATTTAACTATAAAATATATTATTCGAACCAGTAATTTATTTCACATTTATTTTTCATTTATAAGTCCACATATATAATAGAAATTGCAAAAACCGATGTTGATGAATAAAACACAACCTAAAGGTGCTGTGTTTAGAATCGTACTGCACAGCTGACAGCCGTTCTTGCGTAGATACGAATATTTTGAGCGGATTCGGATTTGTCGATTAGAGTGCCATCTATGTCAGTGTTTTATTTTTACACTTGCAGTGAGTCCATAGAGCATTTATAATACATATGTTTCAGGGGAAGATATCTAAGAAAATAGTTCTGAGAGCAGTCTAGTGTGCGCTAGTGTCGCATAAAAATTTAATCGATATGACCAATTTGTTTATGTCCGTTAGAATCATAATCTTTATTATGAATTGTAATGCATAGATAAGTAAACATAAATGTTGTAATGATTACAACATACTACACATAAGAACACAAATGCTCATTCTCGTCCAATAATGTTAACTGGTTCAACTAATTCTTAGGTTCATTAATTTTACGATATGTTGGAACATAAACAAGTATTTTTTATAAAGGGGCATATACCCTTTTGGTTCTTTTTTACTTATATTACGGAATAACTTCATTATTACTTATTGATAATATCTTTTATCCATATTTGCATTGAACATAACACTTCTCTTTGAACACAGTACATATCTATGATGCGTTATGCTTGTACATCCTTATTGTTTTCATATTTTTCATGCTTTAATTCAAGAGCCATGGTCCTTTTGGACCATGGACTCACAGTTATGAAAGTAAATATTTTAAATGTATAGAAAGCAAAAATCGCAAACTCAACATATATGACGTCGCGATTAATATATAGTTATTAATACTTCAAATATTAAAATAATCCTATTCATATTCGCATGGGTAAATTGCTACTACACAATTAATGTTAATATATAATTTAAAAAACCAACTATAAAATAGTTTGCTATTATAAAACACACAAAATATTTATGGTGGAGAAGAATCATTACATTTGGCGAAATTTTTCATATTTTAATTTTGACATTAACGTTTTGCTGAGTAACCCTTACTCACTCAAAGCTAGTATCTCAAATTTTGCTTTTATAAAAATGCAACGATTTGTAAGACAGAATACTACATTTGTATGTGGAGTCACTCGTTAGACAGAATACTACTGTATGAATTGATTTAAAAATTTTGATTCCTTCCTGAATTATTAAACCATTTTTATATTTTATTGTATCTTGAACATCTATTAAAGAATGGGATTGAATAAAACAATAATCTTTTGCAAATAATTTATTAAAATTCAACTTTTATAAATTATCATTGTTTACCAGAATCTTCTTTTAACGAAACAGTGCGATTGAAAATTAGCTGAAACAAATTAGGGTTTATTAATATTGTACTTTAATAATAGTGTAATTAATATTTAGTAGCAATACAAACCGTTGACTCAGTGGTATCTGGGTCAACTGAGAAAAATCCAACTCTTTCAAACTGATATTTATCATAAACTTTCGCAGATTTGATGCTTGCATCACCCATTGCTTGAATTTCTTTTAAAGTATCTTCTCGACAATCAGTCAAAAAACCTCCAGGTACTTCTTCTGGATTGCGATGTTTGAATCTTAAATTATATATAAAAATATTTCAAAACACTGATGAAAAAGTACTTATTGTATATCTGAATTTGAAAGAATATTCAATCTTTGAACCAATAGAACTTTTACTCATCTTGAACTAGAATTTCCCTACAAAAAATAGTTTAAAATAAAACAATACTCACAGCATTTCATAGAGTCGTACAGTAACATTTACTGGATGGGATACCCAATGAATAAAAGCTTTAGGTTTAGAGGCAGTTTCCGATTTTTCACATGTGCAAACTACTTCATACACTTTTCCCGTTGAATCTTTCTTAACCTAATTTAATTGATATAATTATTTCATTAAACATATAAATCATAAATGAAAAGATAACCATTTTAATTATGTTTTTTACAACATCAAAGTTGTCACAATATTGATATGTATTTAGTAAATCGAGGCATAATAATTTGCCCATTAATAACACAAAAAAAATTAGATAATTTGTTGTGGATATATAAATAATGATTGCTATATTTAATTTCTAAATATTAATTTAACCCTTTGAGCCCTATTGTGATGTTATGCAATTTTTTTTATATGAATTTGAAGACATAATAAAGACAAATGATAAATAGAGATATTATTTATGAGCAATATTAACTAGCATTAGCATCAAACATAGTTAAACATGAGAAGTAATGAAAATGGCTTTCATAATACAAACATTTGGAAAGCATGTAATAATTTTTACACCACCATGATACATCAAATGTTTCCAAGTAAGTATTAAATTATTTTGTATATTATTTTTGGCTATTTATGTTTTATTAAGTTACCTCTTTGACTGCAATTACAAAACCAGCATATCTCAATCCAACTGCCTGATTTGGTGTTAAACGTCTATAACCCTTGTCAGGCGTCTCGGTAAAATCAGTAGCTTCTATGTAAACTTCTTTATCGAATAATATATTATGATTCCCTTTGGTGTGTCACCAGGAAAATCGGGCACACTTAAGGTTTGTGGTTCATTGTATGGATAATTCTCCAATATTAATTTTAGGGGTTCAAGTACTACCATTGTCCTAAAAAAAAAAATTCGCGATTAAAAGAAGAAATGTTTTGTGGCTAGGTTTCGTTTTTAATATGATTACTTTCGCATTTATTTTATTTGCATAATTTCTAACCTTGGAGCTGTATTATTTAAAACATCCCTAACACAAGCTTCTAACATTGCTGGATGCACAGAGCCTTGGGCTCCTGACACACCCATTTGAGCGCAAAACATATTGACAGCTTCTGCAGGAAAACCCCTTCTACGTAGTGCAGTTAATGTAAAGAGACGAGGATCATCCCAATCTGTAAATAATTAGATTGAATCTGAAGGTATTTCAACAACTTAAAATCAACGTTTTTATAAGTAACATAGACTAAGAAGAATGAACTAGTTGCAAGTAGCATTTTGCATTAATGCAAGTTGCATAAAACACGGAACGTATATAGATGTTCAGCATTTAGCAGTTTAAAATCGCTTAAGCTCTGGGAATTTCAGGCTAAATTGAACTAAACTTTGATGAATTTTATAATTAAACAGTTTATCATAGACTATAAAATTAATGTACAAAGTATCAGACTATAAAATTAATGTACAAAGTACCATCAAAATCAGGTAAAAAAATATTTCATGATTAAATTACGAAGAATTACTCCCGGCAGATCTTTGCCAAAAACTAAAAAACTCGATTAATAATCGATGTCTACCAAACAGTTTTTGAATTTTCTAAATCCATTCAAGTTTGTGGGCTAATGCTTGGACATTTTGTTTTTTATAAAAGACAAATGATCTTATGTCCTGTACATTTTCTTTCATTCAATCCTTGTCTATTCATAATAACATCACCAATGTAAATATATTTTATCTATTGTCTAATTTTTTCATGGAAAATTTTTAGTACACTCACCATTGACAATCTTCTCTGAAATGAGCTTGGCAATTTTTCTTTTGGATACAACAGTATAATCCACTGATAACCTTCCATACTCCCATTGTACTGGGCAATAAATATTCAAAGCATTGCAGAGCCAATAATACGATGACCTGAAATTAAAAATAAACCAACAAATTCTTAATGCAATTAATGATAATCTAATATATAATGTTGTTTCATTCATAATACCTTCTTGATTGAAACTCTTTTGTACACAATGAATGAGTAATGTTTTCTATGCTATCACAAAGACAGTGAGTGTAATCGTAAGTGGGGTATATGCACCATTTGGTACCAGTTCTCGGGTGAGGTAAAAATTTAATTCTGTAGGCAACAGGATCTACTTTTCCTTCTTCTAAAACCGTTTTCATCCTGAGTGTTGCTAGCCCTTCCTCAATTTTACCATTTTTCATATCCTAAAAGATATTAACAAATATTGAATTATTTGTTTAATAATGTTTAAAAGCAAATTTTTAATGCTTCAAATTTACCTCAAATAACTGAAGAGATTCTTCTATTGGTCGGTTCCGCCATGGAGATTGCTCTACATTGAAACCTTTCATTTCATCAGCTTTTTGATGACAAACATAAGCCAAATCCTTTTTTATCAACTCTACTGCCCAATTATACAATTGGTCAAAATTATCTGAAGAGTGTGTTATTTTATCTGGCTTGTAACCTAAATATTGAAGATGATTAATTAGATTAGAATTAATTATATGATTAATTAAAAACAAGATTTTTGAAATAACATACCCAGCCATTCCACCATATCTTTTATGCCCGTAAAGAATTTCTCTTCTTCCTTTTCTGGATTTGTGTCATCATACCTCAAATTACATAAACCCTTATGTGCAGCAGCATATCCAAAGTTAATATTGATAGCTTTGGCATGTCCAATGTGTAAAATACCATTAGGTTCTGGTGGAAAACGAGTTTGAACCTATAAATATCAATAAAAATCAAATTTTGTATGCAAATATGAAGATTATTCAACCAGATGAATCTTCAATAGCTAAACAATTCATTATTTTTATCTTATACGTAATTTAAATCAATTATATTTTAGATAATTATAATTATTTTAGTTTGAATATATTATTATCACTTGTTAAACAGTAATTGCTTACTGACTTCAAAAAATTAATTTATAGTTAAGTTTTCACAGAATTGAGAAATTATTAGAAGAAAATCTGAATTCTATATTGGCAATTGAATGCACAATTAGAATTGCATAAAAAGACAAATTTACCCTTCCTCCAGTTTCTTCTAAATGCTTTTTTAAAAGTTCATGAGTATGGGGAGTAACTACATAACCATCAGTCTTATAGTTTTCACCAGGAGCATGAAAATGCACTTTTGTCTTCATCAATTCAGAAATACTATTGGCACCAAGACTTGCTTGATCAACTTCCTCTGGCTTCTAAAGTTATTAAAGCGTTTATTAAAATTTGTTAACATAACTTCAGATAATAATGTAACTAGTTACCTTTTTCTGCTCTGATTTTTTATCTGCAACTGGTGCTGATACTTTAACTTTCTTTTCAACTTTTGGCAAAGGTGCTAAATCGGCATCAGTTTTTGGCCCCAATAAGTCAAAAACCTAAACGACAGAAATTATTAAAATTCTTCAATTTCAGGCACATTAAAAAGTGTTAATACCTGTAAGTCCACTTCACATTTTATAGCCCGACCATCTGCCCAGGGTAAAGAACTCCTTACACTTTGCATCAAAGGACCAGTGTTGTATCTAAAAATTTGAGAATGTGCCCATGGTTAATAAAATTAAAAAACTATTATAAATTTAATTATTTTATTCTTCAATTCCATTTTAGTACCTGTATCGTTTCTCAAGAATTGCCTCTTTATGTTCCAACATAGCCTCATTTACTGCTTTTTCAATTTGTTCAGGTGTAACAACAACACCAATTCCACAAGCCTTCTCAAATTCATCGATTTGATATCCATTTAAATGAGACAACATAAATTGCAAGGCCGCTGGATAAAAAAGATTTAAATTTCATATATATGTATATAT
Organism: Ctenocephalides felis; assembly: GCF_003426905.1. NCBI lineage: Eukaryota > Metazoa > Arthropoda > Insecta > Siphonaptera > Pulicidae > Ctenocephalides > Ctenocephalides felis. Next base: position 41,364,171 of record NW_020538040.1, on the reverse strand, counting down.
ATAAAAGATATTGTATTAAACACCATAAGCATTCTCCATCATTATTGAATATAATATTTAACTACAAAAAATAAATAACCTTTTTCCAAAAACTTTTTGAATCCGACATTTAAAAATCTGCATATATCGATAATAAACTTATCCACAAATTGCAGAATGTGCACTTGAGGTCATGTTGCTTCATAGCATTTTTTAAATATCAATTTATATCAGAAATAATTGAGAAATATGTTAATAGCCTTATAATTATGGTGCATTCAAGTTCATAATTTTTCTAATTACCTACCATCAACTCTAACTGTTGTGTCTAATTTTGATGTTGATATATATTTTACAAGTACAGGCAATTGATCTATAATCTGTGGTTTGATTTTTGTTGCCACATAATAGATTAAAGAACCAGCTCCTTGGGGCAAAATAATGCCCCTCACCTGAAACAATGATTCATGAATTAGTGCTACTTATGACATAAAAAACCAAATAAATGTAATGAGTATAAGTTAAATAAAATTAGGTAGTACCTCATGTAATGCTAATGTTAAATTTTTCGTAACAACTGTATTTTTTAACGTTTCTTTCGCCTTTTGTTCACTTAAACCTAAAGCTTTAAAAGATTCAACTAATTCGTCGTTTGATACCGTCATATTGACGCCAGTAAAATAAATTAATGGAAATGAAACTAATAATTTAATTATAATGATGTGTGCCGAGACATATGTTGGATTTATTGAAATACTGATGAAATAATCAAAAATAGCAACGCAATGACATTTAACAGCTACGTATCTGTGCCAACACACGTGTTTGGAAGTTTTGCAACTGTCAGCAATCAGCATGAACATTTTTCGAAGAGGTTAATAACACGAAAGCGCCGCCAACAAAATCATTCGAAATTCGGACAGCGAGTTAAGCTTAATTATTAAATAAATAATATAAATTAACAAATAAATAAAATTAATTAACAAAAATGCTTATTTAATGCATCTAATCATACGAAGATTTTTGGGAAAAACAAATGTAGAAAAATTTAGAAGAAAGTAGTGTATGTGTAGAAATATTCTGTAGTCATGATGACAGATAACTGATAACCAAAATTGATTACAAATCAGCAATAATTTATTCTTAAAATGTCGAGTGAAAATATTATTAACGATAATGAATCACAGAATAAGAACCCACAAACAGTGCAAGTGGATGCTGCTCATCCTAGATTTAGAAAGCAATATCAATGTATGTTTTGTAACCAAAACTTTGAACCTACACTTGAGGGATTAAATGACCATTTCAGAGGAACATTTCATAAAAGTGAAGAATTATGTGATATTTGTCGATCTACAGTTTTCTCATATATCAATACTAAAAAAGAACGAAAACATTATTTCACATGCAATTGCCACCTTGAATTTGAAACAAAAACTGTAACCGAAGATAAAAACTGTGTAAGAAAAACAAAACATACCACCAATGATTTATGATAACACACCTTAAGGGTCTAGTTTTAAGACCTTCATTAATTTCAATATAAAATTGTACATGTTATTTATTTGATATGAAAGTTATATATGTAAATATAAACAATATTGTTGATTATAGAAAACATTAGGTAATTTCTAAAACATTGGAATTCACATTAGAAAAGTGATAGAAATAAAATCATTGTATTCATTTTTACCTCCACCATACATGCATCTGTACTAAACACCATACAACAATACTCAAAATGTTTTTTGTTTAACCTATTACAATCCCTGAGTAGTTCACAGTCTTCGTGTGTACTTAAATCAATGAATATACTTAATAGCAAAATTACTGATAGCAATATAATCTTATAGTACAAAAAATAATGGTAATTTTGAATTTGATTATAATTTAAGTAGTGCTAATTTTATATGCATTTGTATAGTTATGATGATCACAGAAGGAGGAGTAAAATAAAAATATTATTTATAATTATTATTTTGTTATCCTAGATGACTATTAAATTATTAGAACAGAATAATTTAATCACGCTAGATTATAAAAAAAGTGGGATAAATAGTATTGTTGATTTTACTGTAATTTTACCTTTACTGAATAAATCGAAATATTTATTTATGTATTTAGTAATTACTTTTTCAATCGTATTGAAGACACATCTCTTAACATTTTTGCAGCTTGTTCCGGTGTTAAATCTCGCTGGGATTGAGCTAACAATTCAAAACCAACCATAAATTTTTTAACAGATGCTGACCTTAGTAAAGGTGGATAATAAAGAGCATGTAATGTCCAGTGATCATTAGACTTTTCCAACTCTGAGCCTGTTGGTGCACCTTAAAAAAAATTATACGTTCTATTAACTGAAGACATAAAAGATAATAAAATTTAATATCACTTTTGTATTATATTATGGATTTGCTTAAATTATTGTTATATATCAGTATCAAGTGATACTTATATTATTTGTGATATTAATTTTTTTAGACATATATCTAAAAGAACCTACTAAAAATTTAGTAAAAATAGAAAAAAGAAGAGTAGAGCTTTCATTTCACAATGATATACTTACCATGCCATCCCATGCTATAAGGAAAAGAACATTGAAACAAATTATCATATTTTGTTACTAATATTCTAATAATATCAGCAAGTGATTCTTTTTGATTTATTCTTAGTTCTGATATTCTTTTCACATGTGTTTTCGGCAGTAACAAAGTTTCAAATGGCCAAACAGCCCAATAGGGCACCACAATTAACCAATCATCATTCTCAGTTACAATTCTTATCTGAAATTATCAGAAAAATAATTAATAAAAATAATTCTTACATATAACTCATTATTTGGTACCATTAATAACAACAACCTCTTTCTCAATTTCTCTCTGCACATAATCCATTAAAAGTGGCCTTCCATATTTTTCATAATATTTTTGTTGAAATGAATCCTTGGTAGCGGGTTCATGAGGTATGAAGGAGGTAGCCCATATTTGGCAATGAGGATGGGGATTAGAACATCCCATTGCAAAACCTTTGTTCTCAAAAATTTGCACCCATTCGTATTTTTTAGCTAAATCTTCATATAATTCAATCCAGCTGAAAATAAAAAGAAGATATATTAAAATTCATGTTGGTAATTATGTAATATTTTCAAAAACGCAAAACTATTGTGAGAGATTTTGCTATGATTCTATTATTCATTTATATCTTGTTTGACATTCAAAATCAGCACAAATAAAATATATATTAATTATATAAACCTTATTTTAAAGTCAAATTAAATTTTTATTAAATTTAGACTTAAAGAAATGAATAATGATAAATAATTATGAATCGGCTATGTATAAAAAATATACATTGAATGGATGAATGTATATGTTATAAAATAAAAATTCGAATTATTAACTTCCCGTAGGGGTAATTACTATAGTAATCGCAAAAAAATCGAAAATGAAAATTTTTATATATCTTTACGTTTTAGAGGTTTCTGAACATTTTGGCATACTTTGGAAAAAATTGATGTATGTGTGTGTGTGTGTTTGTGTGCGGATACAAATTTTCGTCGACGATTTCGGGAACACGGTTCAACCGATTTCAATTATTCAAAAAACAATCAATTCCTATTAATAAGGAGACGTGCTGATTAGTTTTTGGCACAGGCAGGTCTAACCGTTTCTGAAGTACGGGGAAAAAAGTGCCAAAAACGGTAACTCAGCTTTTAAGAGAACGGAGGGTCCGGTTATAATAATTCAAAAAACATTTTACTTGTATTGACAAAATGAAGAACTGATTAAATTTTTGGGAAGGCATGTCTAGCGGTTTCGGAGATCTAGTAACAAAAGTAAAAAAAATGCCATTTTGAGGTCAAAAATGATCATTAGACATACGCACATCAAATTATCACACGAAGATTTTAAAAATGTGTATCAATTTCTATGGGTATCGTATCATCGTTTGCCTTGTTTATCTATGGTTTGCCCGTTAGACGGCGACTCGGCGCTTTCGCGCTTCGATATTGTGTCTCTATGTAGCTAAAGCAGTGCGATTGCTTTGAAGAAAAGTTCAAAATTCCAAAATATTTCAAAATAAAAAAAAACATTTTTTTCCAAGTCATTTCTTCTCAAAAATTAAAAATTTCTCAAAAATCTAATTTTTTCAAAGTTTAAAATAAATTTAATCTTTTTTAAAAAATTTAATTTTTGGTACGGGAAGTACCAGCAATTTGCCTTAAGGCACGAAGCCATACACCACTAGTTAATATTTTTATCTACAATTCTACGTATATTTTGAATCTGACGCGTTTCCAAACAAAACATGTCAGTTATGAATCAGCTGTCCAATCACGGTACTCCATTACTTTTGTTGATTCTTTTGTTTGAACTAGCTTTTTGTTAGTAAGCTGAGCTTATGTTTGACTGAGTAATAATAATCAAGTGTTGTTTTTAAAATAATTTACAGATATGATTTCAGCTTTTTTGTCTAGAATCATTCTTTTAATATGCGGACTTTTATATCCAGCGTACTGTTCTTATAAATGTATCAAATCCAAGGATGTTAAAGGTTATGTCAGGTGGATGATGTATTGGGTGGTTTTTGCAACATTCACTGCTTTCGAAACCTTTGGCGATATTTTGATATCATGGTTTCCATTTTACTATGAATTTAAAGTCTTATTTTTGAGTTACCTTCTGTCACCAGCTAAGGGTAAGTTATATTTTCTATTTCAACAAAACTTGATTGTAAGAAAAAACCATGCACAGATTTTTGAAATATCATTCTAATTGCTCTACTTGCTTTGGTCCAGTTATGTAAACTGGACTAAACATAATTTATTAAATTTTTGCTGAAAGTGAACATTATTTATATGTGCAACGTGCAATAGGTTAATATATCATAATAGGTTTATCTTAAACTCCAATAAAAAAAATAGCTGAGCTGAGCTGAGCTTGTAGTTGGTTAAATATATTCCTAAGAACTAAAACTAATTTTGTAAAATATGCTGTACTTAGAATAATGTAGAATTATTCAAATATCACAAAATGTATTTCATTATTTAAAGCTATCTTTCTATATGAATGGCTTATTAATTGGGAATAAAAAATGAAACAAATAATGTTACTAACAAGACAAAATTATTTCTAGGTAGTACTATTGTTTACCGCAGAGTTATCCATCCCATATTATCGGAGAATGAAGCATTTATAGACGCTAAAATAGCAAATATGAAAGGAACAATGTATGCAATTTGCAAGCAATTTGGGTCTAATGCTGTAAAAGTAGCTAGTACAACAATTGTGCAGTCTGCTGCAAAATACATTCCAAAAAGTGTATCAGACTTTGCATTGAGTGCTCAAAGCGAAACCTCTGAAGGCCGCCCTGTGAGAAGATCCCAATCAAATGACGTTGTTGATCGAGGTTATTAAAATAAAAAATTGTTTAAAGATTATATTATTTCAATGAATATCATTAGTGTAATATATTATAATAGCCTTAACCTGTATATATTTTCAATGAAACATCTAATATTAGTCAATTACTAACATATATAAGTTTGCAGGTTTTGAATCGTCAGACGACATATCAGAGGATACTGGAAGTTGTGCGAGAAGTAGATCAATTAGAACCAAACCAATTACAAGAAGAACAAAACGTAATGTGAAAAATTCACGTTCTACATTAAGAGACCAAGCAGCAGATGTTGACATCTGATGTGGTCACTAATATAAGTTTTAATAATATTCTCATTGCCTTATGTGATATGCAATTGCTGCTACAAAGACATTAGTTTAAGTTATGAAATAGTCCATGTAATACAGTGATCTCTCTAAAGTCTGATAGAAATTTTTTTAAGTATTGGTCGGCCTACTAACTTGAATTGAAACCATGAATCATGTTATCATCATATATCATAGCCCTAGTCATAACGTATTACAGTTAGAATTATTTTTCATTTTTATAAAATTGATAAAAAATGTATTTTATTATCTTATGAAATAAACTTACCTGTTGATAATATTGGTTATTTCATTAATTGTCATATCAGGAATGGATATATTGGATTTTGGATGAAAGCACATTACTTTGCACACGCCTTGTGCTGGCCCCATTTGAAATAATGGATCAGTACTGGTTGGGGGATTTGGTACATCTGGCAAAAGAGCCGGAAAGTCATTGTTAAAAACAAAAGTTGTTTTGTAATCTGGATTTCTCTAAAATAAATGAATGTTGACAAAGGTGATTATACTGATCATGTATATATATATATATATATATATATATATATTAGTAGCCGACCTGGCAAACATATACTCATAAAAACTATTTCTAGAAAGATTTTAAAATTAAAAATTTTGCATTGATAGTCATTGCAAACGCGAGCCTAATCTGAAACTGGTTTCAAATTAAACCTTCCCGTAAGTTGAGGACTATTTCAATTCAAATAAACTGATACCTATTCACAAAAAGTTGATAATTCAATCTTTTATAAAATCATCTTTAAGAAAAATTTAATTTACTTTAATATATATATGATATATTAGTTTTATTTTTTTGTTGAGCATAAAATTCAAATAAAGTCTTGTACTTCTGTTACATTGTGTTTAACAGAAAACAAAGATAAGTTTTTATAATACCCTTTCGCAAGTTTTGTATAAATCATTTATTAAGAATTTTGAGAAGAAGGATCAAAAAAATTAATAGCAATATTTAAACTAAAATTAATAAAGCAATGACATATATATATATATATATATATATATATATATATATACACATATCTCGATTTTGCATGATCTTGATCTTTAAAAAATATTCAAATATATGTATTCAAAGATCTAAAGAATTGTTGCAATTAAGATTGTCATAAACAATAATTATTATTACGTTTATGACACTCACAATAAGAATAAAGAATATATATCTATTACATACAAAATTAAAAAATATGCTTAAGAATGCTTTTGGAAAACTACCTCTCCGTTGCTGCGAACAACACCAGGACAGAGTGGATTCTTGGCATCAAATTCTGGAGGACCAGCTTCATTAACTGGTTCAACCTGCCCCTGCCATGGTCTCTTCATTCTGTGAGGACATACAAGCACCCATTGTCCATTCAATGGATTATAACGCGTATGAGGGTGATCTAAACAATTCAAAATTATACAAAAATTGATTTTAGAATATACCGAACCCTTTTTTACCATTTTCATTAAACTTTTCCATTGTAAACAGGTGGAGATAATTATGTAATTGATACAATATTTTATAATAGATAACAAATCTAAAGTCTGATAACCATTTGAAATATTAGGTTATGTTATGATAATTCATACAATTTAAGATTTGTTCAGTAGGTTATGTTCCATTTCTAGCAATGCAATTAAAAATACGTAATGTTTATTATATATTCCAAAAGTAAAAATAAAGTGCATTTATTATATACATACGAATGCATGAATATATTTAATATATGTAAACAATTAGTTTGCTGACTAACATATCTCTGCTGCTCAGTATTAATTAGGGTAGTTGAAAGTCAGTTCAGTCATAATCAACGGTTAACATGATTTTTTATTTTAAATACTTACATTATGTCAGAATAAATTTATCAATTATAAGAAGATTTAATACTGAAAACTTTCTGGTTAGAAGCACTCAAGAAACAATATTTTTATGAAATTTCTTTATTAGAAATCATAGAAATTACAAAAGCTCTTATTTATCAACTAAACATGTGTACACAACTGATTTCAAATCCACACATTACTTTCATGACAAAATCTCCATTTGAACTCAAATGCACAATTAAAAATAGAGTTATATTAAATTATAATTAATGTCCATAAAACACTAAAGCATTACTTTCCACTAGCCGTCGCCAGTGGGTTTCGCAGTACCAGGATTACAGAATCGCCTCGTAAAAACATCTTCGATATAAATCTATCTCTGTTAACTGGCTTTGCCTGAAATAATTCAATTTGAACTTAAATAAAGGTAATATAATAACAAAGAAAACTATTAGAAAAAGATCAATATTATAATACTGTAAGACAATATCGAATAATAGAATTAGTGCTTGAGCAAACGGCTAGGAGTTTTCCATTTCTATTAATTAAAAAGAATAATGTAGTTGAAAGTGAAATAACACAGTCTTTTTTTCATTTTTTTATATTGATAGTGGAACGTAACGGTCTGTCCTCAACCATTACATGAATGCTAGTCAACAATTACCAATAACTTTTAGGTAATTGTGTAATATACACTAAATCCTATTTCTTTTTCAAAAAGAGACAATTACCTTTTTCTTTCCTTTGCCAGCTCTGGGTTGTTCCACCCACATCTCTTTTACATTCTCCAAAACCATATTGCAATGCCTATCAAAAGCCTTGACGCGGGCCAGAAGCTTTTTGTTGTTTCGGCAATTAATAAGCACCTGGGTATTATTTTTAACAGATTGCGTCAAAACGGATAAAGGGCCTGTATTAAATTCTTCCTCTTCCCGCTTAGCCAGCTCCTCCGGAGTCATTTCTGATTTCGGTTTGACAGCAGACCTAAAAAGATAGTATACAGTAACATGTGCGTAAATATTACCAAACTCGAAACATACATTATGAAATTGTCTATAAATTAGTTGTAAAAGTTTTCTAACAATCGTCTGAGAACTTAAAATAAACTACAGAAGACAGTTAACCTAGAACGAACAAAAACCCAAACTATGTTCGCCGCAAAAATAAAGAACAGAGCGCACATTTCCATGGTAGCATATAGATCAAACTAGTAGCAAACCTGCGACATCTTCCGAAGGAAACTCGAACATTCCGTCAGAGCGGCGAGTTTAAATTGTCAAAGTTAATGCAACACAACGAACTTTAATAGAAAATCGTAGTGTTCATTAAAAATAGGAATTGAGTTTGTCCCAGAAAACAGGTTTTTGATTGTAAAACTTCTACTATCTATATCTACTTTGATATCCCATACTAAACATATATCTAAAGTGTTGGCATAAGGGGCCGTTCAAGTATTACGTAAGCATTATAGGGGGGCGAGTTATTTATTTGCTTATTTTGCTTATTTTAGGTAAGAACTTTGCTTACTTTTGCTGACAAAGAGGAGGGGGGGGGTAATTAATTGTAATAAATCTGCTTACGTATTACTTGAACGATCCCTAAATAATTTTAGATGAGGAGTAAACACCTCAATAATAATACAGTAAGTAATTAGTAAGATGAATAAAATTTTCGCTATAGCAAAAATAATTAATACAATTTTTAATTGATGTCTCTCAAACAATATTTATAATATCTACTTATAATGTTCAAATATTTTTTTCGAAAATAAAATTTTTGCTGTCACAAAAATAATCAACACGATTTTCAAATGATGTCTCTTATAACATCTATAATAAAATTACAATACATATAATATCTGTAATTGTATAAATTTGATTAATTTGTTTAACATACATTTTATTTCATTTATTTCATAATTTAAAAATGTATTTTATTTGAGTGTTGACGTAAACTGTAATCAGTAATTAATTACGAAACACGGAACCATAGATAAAATACATATAACGTACATATGCACAATAGGCATTGATTCTGATCAGAATCTAAATTGGAACTGGGGGGGGGGTCTAATGTTTTATTTCAATTTTAAAGCTTATTATATAAATATATACAGCTGTTATTTTACTAAATAACAGCAAATTTATTCAGCAAATGCAAAATATAAATTCCATGGGAACATTTTTTATAGATATAACATGCACTGTATATAACATTGATCTGGTATTTTGTCAGAAATATTCATTAGTAGAGTTGGAATAACTGTTTATTCAAATTATCTCTTTACAGTTCAAAATAAAATTTTAAATTTAGAGAAAAATCATGAAGTAATTGTACATCTACTCTTCACCTTTTTGATTATCAATATAATGTTCTACGGTTTCGAGCAGTCATTATTATTCCGTTTTTTTTGCCGAGCAAATTGTATTCGAAAAGTTTCACCGTCCTGGTTGCCGCATACCATTTTCATATTTTAATATATCAACGTAATGAAATGGAGATTTAGCTTAAACTTTTTGCAGCATTTTTCATTTGAAGAAACAAACGCGGGAGTAGTTTAGTCGATATTAAAAGCATGATTTATTCATAGAACTGTCTTGAAATTGAATATCTCAAACTAAATATCAAACAAACATGGAAAGAATTTATACTTTTTTCATGCTTTAGTACATAATTCGAAGAAATTCAAGAATGCTTTCTTACCGATGACAGTAATTTAATATTTATTTCTTTTGTATCAGACGTAAAATGTGGTGAAGCATTTAAAATGTTTTCACAATATGATCAGGGGATACAGTTTAGTACGCAAGCTGCATATATGTATATTACGATTTAAACAGATGGTATGTTCTCAAAAATGCTATTTGCGATATTAATGAAACTTGGCACCCATTGTCACAAATTTAAAGTTGGAACATTTAATAGTTTAGGACAGGGCTTCTTAAACTTTTTTACATAGCGACCCCCTTCAAGCTCAGAAAATTTTTAACGACCCCCTTCATATAATGAAATAATAATAAAATATTTATTAACCGTAGATGTAGATGTAATATCACACTATTTTACAATGTAAATAAAATAAGAATCAAAGAATACGTATCCATTTATTTCACACACACACACACACGCTCATATATATATATATATATATATATATATATATATTCAATAGATAAGTCCTGGATTTTTTCAATATATTGATTGTTTCTTTTCCGAACAGTAAATCCAATAATAAAAAACAATTTGTTTTTTGAAGATGTTTAATACGACGTTTCGGAACTAGGTACGTTCCATCATCAGGTTTATTCTGTCAAATACAATGTTTTTTAAAATACTGATTAACATTAATTAACAATGGTCAATACAGATTAATTAGAAAAAAATTTTGTTATAAAGGAATGGATTATGTACCGGATAGATAGTAATAAGACTTAACTAAAAAAGGTTTTATATAAAATTGAGAAGCAAAAATTATTTACCTGTAATAATTTATATATCCATATCACTAATATTTTTTTGTTAAAAACACTCGATTTTTTTGGAAGATATTTGTAGATGTTACGACTACACAAGACTTAAACACACTGATATGGATTTCTGTCTGCCAGATGTAAAGGACAAAGCACGGAACTCTTGGCAAATTTTTTTTTTTTTTTTTTTTTTTTTTTTTTTTTTATTATTGGATTTACTGTTCGGAAAAGAAACAATCAATATATTGAAAAAATCCAGGACTTATCTATTGAATATACTCCAGAACACAATGGGACGAAATTTCTTTCAATCACTGTCAAACACTTCAGACCACAAGCACCACACTCTGATGAAAACATTTTCAAAACTCAATATTAAATATGCAAAAGCCATCAACAAAAAAATATTTTTATTACGATGTAAAAATGAATGGATTATACCGAATTTCATAACTAATATTATCAACCAACAGTTTTTACAAACAACTTCAAATATATATAAAATTGAGCGGCAAATATCATACTTACAAAATTCAGTACTTAAATTAGAAATAAAAAATTCTTTTATTGACATAAAAAATAAAAAAACACGAATAGATCAGATAATAAATACACTCCGAGAAACAATAGATAAAAATACTTTTAATAAATTTTTAGAATTCGAAAATAAAAAATACGATAAACACTTTCATATTATTAAAAATAAACAAATACAGAAATTGAAAAATCTTATACAAATTCGAGATAAAAATTATCCATTTCATGTTTCTAAATTTTCGATAGACAAATGGCTAATAAATAAAACCAATATAGTCATTCCAGAAAATATCCAATACATTTTAGCACTCGGTCAAAAATTCAATTACGCACCTAGTAAATACAGAAATAATGACTTCATAAAAATTTTAAGTAACATAGAATACAATATCAGGAACATTGAGACTGACAAGCAAAATCGAATCAGGTCAAAACTATGTGAAAAACTAGTTAAACAATTAAAAAAAGTTGATAAGAGTTCCAACATATTCATTAAAAGTACACCAAAGATATAGCGGAGACCAAATTATTCATTAAATCTAATAATATAATTGTTTGTCCAGCAGATAAAGGCAATATGACGGTAATTCTTGACAAAGAATTTTATACTAACACTACATTACGAATGCTAAAAGATGATACTACTTACAAAATCATTACAAATGATCCAACACAACAGTTTTCTAGACAATCAATTAAATTAATTAATGAATTAAAAAATAAAAAATTCATTTCTGACAAATTTGCCTATAATTTAAAAGTACAACATCCTATTTCCCCAAAAATGTATTTCTCCCCAAAGTCCACAAACCTGAA
>NW_020538040.1:41293992-41350810 GCF_003426905.1 Ctenocephalides felis | reverse complement strand
ACACCACCATGATACATCAAATGTTTCCAAGTAAGTATTAAATTATTTTGTATATTATTTTTGGCTATTTATGTTTTTTTAAGTTACCTCTTTGACTGCAATTACAAAACCAGCATATCTCAATCCAACTGCCTGATTTGGTGTTAAAACGTCTATAACCTTGTCAGGCGTCTCGGTAAAATCAGTAGCTTCTATGTAAAACTTCTTTATCGAATAATATTTATGATCCCTTTGGTGTGTCACCAGGAAAAATCGGGCACACTTAAGGTTTGTGGTTCATTGTATGGATAATTCTCCAATATTAATTTTAGGGGTTCAAGTACTACCATTGTCCTAAAAAAAAAAATTCGCGATTAAAAAAGAAATGTTTTGTGGCTAGGTTTCTTTTTTAATATGATTTCTTCCCGCATTTCATTTTATTTGCATAATTTCTAACCTTGTGAGCTGTATTTTAAAACATCCCTAACACAAGCTTCTAACATTGCCTGGATGCACAGAGCCTTGGGCTCCTGACACACCCATTTGAGCGCAAAACATTTGACAGCTTCTGCAGGAAAACCCCTTCTACGTAGTGCATTTAATGTAAATAGAGACGAGGATCTCCCAATCTGTAAATAATTAGATTGAATCTGAAGGTATTTCAACAACTTAAAAATCAATATTTTTATAAGTAAAATAGACTAAGAATAATGAACTCTAGTTGTAAGTAGCTTTTGCATTAGGCAAGTTGCATAAAACACGGAACGTATATAGATGTTCAGCATTAGCAGTTTAAAATCGCTTAAGCTCTGGGAATTTCAGGCTAAATTGAACTAAACTTGATGAATTTTATAATTAAACAGTTTATCATAGACTATAAAATAATGTACAAAGTATCAGACTATAAAAATTAATGTACAAAGTACCATCAAAATCAGGTAAAAAAATATTTCATGATTAAATTACGAAGAATTACTACTCCCGGCAGATCTTGCCAAAAACTAAAAACTCGATTAATAATCGATGTCTACCAAACAGTTTTGAATTTTCTAAATCCATTCAGTTTGTGGGCTAATGCTTGGGACATTTTGTTTTTATAAAGACAAATGATCTTATGTCCTGTACATTTTCTTTCATTCAATCCTGTCTATTCATAATAACATCACCATGTAAATATATTTTATCTATTGTCTAATTTTTTCATGGAAAATTTTTAGTACACTCACCATTGACAATCTTCTCTGAAATGAGCTGGCAATTTTCTTTTGGATACAACAGTATAATCCACTGATAACCTTCCATACTCCCATTGTACTGGGCAATAAATATTCAAAGCATTGCAGAGCCAATATATACGATGACCTGAAATTAAAAATAAACAACAAAATCGTAATGCAATTAATGATAATCTAATATATAATGTTGTTTCATTCATAATACCTTCTGATTGAAACTCTTTTGTACACAATGAATGAGTAATGTTTCTATGCTATCACAAAGACAGTGAGTGTAATCGTAAGTGGGGTATATGCACATTTGGTACCAGTTCTCGGGTGAGGTAAATTTAATTCTGTAGGCACAGGATCTACTTTTCCTTCTTCTAAAACCGTTTCATCCTGAGTGTTGCTAGCCCTTCCTCAATTTTACCATTTTCATATCCTAAAAGAATATTAACAAATATTGAATTATTTGTTTAATAATGTTTAAAGCAAATTTTTTAATGCTTCAAATTTACCTCAAATAACTGAAGAGATCTTCTATTGGTCGGTTCCGCCATGGAGATTGCTCTACATTGAAACCTTTCATTTCATCAGCTTTTTGATGACAAACATAAGCCAAATCCTTTTTTATCAACTCTACTGCCCAATTATACAATTGGTCAAAATTATCTGAAGAGTGTGTTATTTTATCTGGCTTGTAACCTAAATATTGAAGATGATTAATTAGATTAGAATTAATTATATGATTAATTAAAAACAAGATTTTGAAATAACATACCCAGCCATTCCACCATATCTTTTATGCCCGTAAAGAATTTCTCTTCTTCCTTTTCTGGATTTGTGTCATCATACCTCAATTACATAAACCCTTATGTGCAGCAGCATATCCAAAGTTAATATTGATAGCTTTGGCATGTCCAATGTGTAAAATACCATTAGGTTCTGGTGGAAAACGAGTTTGAACCTATAAATATCAATAAAAATCAAATTTTGTATGCAAATATGAAGATTATTCAACCAGATGAATCTTCAATAGCTAAACAATTCATTATTTTTATCTTATACGTAATTTAAATCAATTATATTTTAGATAATTATAATTATTTTAGTTTGAATATATTATTATCACTTGTTAAACAGTAATTGCTTACTGACTTCAAAAAATTAATTTATAGTTAAGTTTTCACAGAATTGAGAAATTATTAGAAGAAAATCTGAATTCTATATTGGCAATTGAATGCACAATTAGAATTGCATAAAAAGACAAATTTACCCTTCCTCCAGTTTCTTCTAAATGCTTTTTTAAAAGTTCATGAGTATGGGGAGTAACTACATAACCATCAGTCTTATAGTTTTCACCAGGAGCATGAAAATGCACTTTTGTCTTCATCAATTCAGAAATACTATTGGCACCAAGACTTGCTTGATCAACTTCCTCTGGCTTCTAAAGTTATTAAAGCGTTTATTAAAATTTGTTAACATAACTTCAGATAATAATGTAACTAGTTACCTTTTTCTGCTCTGATTTTTTATCTGCAACTGGTGCTGATACTTTAACTTTCTTTTCAACTTTTGGCAAAGGTGCTAAATCGGCATCAGTTTTTGGCCCCAATAAGTCAAAAACCTAAACGACAGAAATTATTAAAATTCTTCAATTTCAGGCACATTAAAAAGTGTTAATACCTGTAAGTCCACTTCACATTTTATAGCCCGACCATCTGCCCAGGGTAAAGAACTCCTTACACTTTGCATCAAAGGACCAGTGTTGTATCTAAAAATTTGAGAATGTGCCCATGGTTAATAAAATTAAAAAACTATTATAAATTTAATTATTTTATTCTTCAATTCCATTTTAGTACCTGTATCGTTTCTCAAGAATTGCCTCTTTATGTTCCAACATAGCCTCATTTACTGCTTTTTCAATTTGTTCAGGTGTAACAACAACACCAATTCCACAAGCCTTCTCAAATTCATCGATTTGATATCCATTTAAATGAGACAACATAAATTGCAAGGCCGCTGGATAAAAAAGATTTAAATTTCATATATATGTATATATATAAAAGATATTGTATTAAACACCATAAGCATTCTCCATCATTATTGAATATAATATTTAACTACAAAAAATAAATAACCTTTTTCCAAAAACTTTTTGAATCCGACATTTAAAAATCTGCATATATCGATAATAAACTTATCCACAAATTGCAGAATGTGCACTTGAGGTCATGTTGCTTCATAGCATTTTTTAAATATCAATTTATATCAGAATAATTGAGAAATATGTTAATAGCCTTATAATTATGGTGCATTCAAGTTCATAATTTTTCTAATTACCTACCATCAACTCTAACTGTTGTGTCTAATTTTGATGTTGATATATATTTTACAAGTACAGGCAATTGATCTATAATCTGTGGTTTGATTTTTGTTGCCACATAATAGATTAAAGAACCAGCTCCTTGGGGCAAAATAATGCCCCTCACCTGAAACAATGATTCATGAATTAGTGCTACTTATGACATAAAAAACCAAATAAATGTAATGAGTATAAGTTAAATAAATTAGGTAGTACCTCATGTAATGCTAATGTTAAATTTTTCGTAACAACTGTATTTTTTAACGTTTCTTTCGCCTTTTGTTCACTTAAACCTAAAGCTTTAAAAGATTCAACTAATTCGTCGTTTGATACCGTCATATTGACGCCAGTAAAATAAATTAATGGAAATGATACTAATAATTTAATTATAATGATGTGTGCCGAGACATATGTTGGATTTATTGAAATACTGATGAAATAATCAAAAATAGCAACGCAATGACATTTAACAGCTACGTATCTGTGCCAACACACGTGTTTGGAAGTTTTGCAACTGTCAGCAATCAGCATGAACATTTTTCGAAGAGGTTAATAACACGAAAGCGCCGCCAACAAAATCATTCGAAATTCGGACAGCGAGTTAAGCTTAATTATTAAATAAATAATATAAATTAACAAATAAATAAAATTAATTAACAAAAATGCTTATTTAATGCATCTAATCATACGAAGATTTTTGGGAAAAACAAATGTAGAAAAATTTAGAAGAAAGTAGTGTATGTGTAGAAATATTCTGTAGTCATGATGACAGATAACTGATAACCAAAATTGATTACAAATCAGCAATAATTTATTCTTAAAATGTCGAGTGAAAATATTATTAACGATAATGAATCACAGAATAAGAACCCACAAACAGTGCAAGTGGATGCTGCTCATCCTAGATTTAGAAAGCAATATCAATGTATGTTTTGTAACCAAAACTTTGAACCTACACTTGAGGGATTAAATGACCATTTCAGAGGAACATTTCATAAAAGTGAAGAATTATGTGATATTTGTCGATCTACAGTTTTCTCATATATCAATACTAAAAAAGAACGAAAACATTATTTCACATGCAATTGCCACCTTGAATTTGAAACAAAAACTGTAACCGAAGATAAAAACTGTGTAAGAAAAACAAAACATACCACCAATGATTTATGATAACACACCTTAAGGGTCTAGTTTTAAGACCTTCATTAATTTCAATATAAAATTGTACATGTTATTTATTTGATATGAAAGTTATATATGTAAATATAAACAATATTGTTGATTATAGAAAACATTAGGTAATTTCTAAAACATTGGAATTCACATTAGAAAAGTGATAGAAATAAAATCATTGTATTCATTTTTACCTCCACCATACATGCATCTGTACTAAACACCATACAACAATACTCAAAATGTTTTTTGTTTAACCTATTACAATCCCTGAGTAGTTCACAGTCTTCGTGTGTACTTAAATCAATGAATATACTTAATAGCAAAATTACTGATAGCAATATAATCTTATAGTACAAAAAATAATGGTAATTTTGAATTTGATTATAATTTAAGTAGTGCTAATTTTATATGCATTTGTATAGTTATGATGATCACAGAAGGAGGAGTAAAATAAAAATATTATTTATAATTATTATTTTGTTATCCTAGATGACTATTAAATTATTAGAACAGAATAATTTAATCACGCTAGATTATAAAAAAAGTGGGATAAATAGTATTGTTGATTTTACTGTAATTTTACCTTTACTGAATAAATCGAAATATTTATTTATGTATTTAGTAATTACTTTTTCAATCGTATTGAAGACACATCTCTTAACATTTTTGCAGCTTGTTCCGGTGTTAAATCTCGCTGGGATTGAGCTAACAATTCAAAACCAACCATAAATTTTTTAACAGATGCTGACCTTAGTAAAGGTGGATAATAAAGAGCATGTAATGTCCAGTGATCATTAGACTTTTCCAACTCTGAGCCTGTTGGTGCACCTTAAAAAAAATTATACGTTCTATTAACTGAAGACATAAAAGATAATAAAATTTAATATCACTTTTGTATTATATTATGATTTGCTTAAATTATTGTTATATATCAGTATCAAGTGATACTTATATTATTTGTGATATTAATTTTTTTAGACATATATCTAAAAGAACCTACTAAAAATTTAGTAAAAATAGAAAAAAGAAGAGTAGAGCTTTCATTTCACAATGATATACTTACCATGCCATCCCATGCTATAAGGAAAAGAACATTGAAACAAATTATCATATTTTGTTACTAATATTCTAATAATATCAGCAAGTGATTCTTTTTGATTTATTCTTAGTTCTGATATTCTTTTCACATGTGTTTTCGGCAGTAACAAAGTTTCAAATGGCCAAACAGCCCAATAGGGCACCACAATTAACCAATCATCATTCTCAGTTACAATTCTTATCTGAAATTATCAGAAAAATAATTAATAAAAATAATTCTTACATATAACTCATTATTTGGTACCATTAATAACAACAACCTCTTTCTCAATTTCTCTCTGCACATAATCCATTAAAAGTGGCCTTCCATATTTTTCATAATATTTTTGTTGAAATGAATCCTTGGTAGCGGGTTCATGAGGTATGAAGGAGGTAGCCCATATTTGGCAATGAGGATGGGGATTAGAACATCCCATTGCAAAACCTTTGTTCTCAAAAATTTGCACCCATTCGTATTTTTTAGCTAAATCTTCATATAATTCAATCCAGCTGAAAATAAAAAGAAGATATATTAAAATTCATGTTGGTAATTATGTAATATTTTCAAAAACGCAAAACTATTGTGAGAGATTTTGCTATGATTCTATTATTCATTTATATCTTGTTTGACATTCAAAATCAGCACAAATAAAATATATATTAATTATATAAACCTTATTTTAAAGTCAAATTAAATTTTTATTAAATTTAGACTTAAAGAAATGAATAATGATAAATAATTATGAATCGGCTATGTATAAAAAATATACATTGAATGGATGAATGTATATGTTATAAAATAAAAATTCGAATTATTAACTTCCCGTAGGGCTAATTACTATAGTAATCGCAAAAAAATCGAAAATGAAAATTTTTATATATCTTTACGTTTTAGAGGTTTCTGAACATTTTGGCATACTTTGGAAAAAATTGATGTATGTGTGTGTGTGTGTTTGTGTGCGGATACAAATTTTCGTCGACGATTTCGGGAACACGGTTCAACCGATTTCAATTATTCAAAAAACAATCAATTCCTATTAATAAGGAGACGTGCTGATTAGTTTTTGGCACAGGCAGGTCTAACCGTTTCTGAAGTACGGGGAAAAAAGTGCCAAAAACGGTAACTCAGCTTTTAAGAGAACGGAGGGTCCGGTTATAATAATTCAAAAAACATTTTACTTGTATTGACAAAATGAAGAACTGATTAAATTTTTGGGAAGGCATGTCTAGCGGTTTCGGAGATCTAGTAACAAAAGTAAAAAAAATGCCATTTTGAGGTCAAAAATGATCATTAGACATACGCACATCAAATTATCACACGAAGATTTTAAAAATGTGTATCAATTTCTATGGGTATTTCATCGGCCTTGTTTATCTATGGTTTGCCCGTTAGACGGCGACTCGGCGCTTTCGCGCTTCGATATTGTGTCTCTATGTAGCTAAAGCAGTGCGATTGCTTTGAAGAAAAGTTCAAAATTCCAAAATATTTCAAAATAAAAAAAAACATTTTTTTCCAAGTCATTTCTTCTCAAAAATTAAAAATTTCTCAAAAATCTAATTTTTTCAAAGTTTAAAATAAATTTAATCTTTTTTAAAAAATTTAATTTTTGGTACGGGAAGTACCAGCAATTTGCCTTAAGGCACGAAGCCATACACCACTAGTTAATATTTTTATCTACAATTCTACGTATATTTTGAATCTGACGCGTTTCCAAACAAAACATGTCAGTTATGAATCAGCTGTCCAATCACGGTACTCCATTACTTTTGTTGATTCTTTTGTTTGAACTAGCTTTTTGTTAGTAAGCTGAGCTTATGTTTGACTGAGTAATAATAATCAAGTGTTGTTTTTAAAATAATTTACAGATATGATTTCAGCTTTTTTGTCTAGAATCATTCTTTTAATATGCGGACTTTTATATCCAGCGTACTGTTCTTATAAATGTATCAAATCCAAGGATGTTAAAGGTTATGTCAGGTGGATGATGTATTGGGTGGTTTTTGCAACATTCACTGCTTTCGAAACCTTTGGCGATATTTTGATATCATGGTTTCCATTTTACTATGAATTTAAAGTCTTATTTTTGAGTTACCTTCTGTCACCAGCTAAGGGTAAGTTATATTTTCTATTTCAACAAAGAGAACTTGATTGTAAGAAAAAACCATGCACAGATTTTTGAAATATCATTCTAATTGCTCTACTTGCTTTAGTCCAGTTATGTAAACTGGACTAAACATATTTTATTACATTTTTGCTGAAAATGAACATTATTTATATGTGCAATGTGCAAGTGTTCATAGACTAATAGTTCGTAATAGGTTTATCTTAAACTCCAATAAAAAAAAAATAGCTGAGCTGAGCTGAGCTTGTAGTTGATTAAATATATTTCTAAGAACTAAAACTAATTTTGTAAAATATGCTGTACCTAGAATAATGTAGAATTATTCAAATATCACAAAATGTATTTCATTATTTAAAGCTATCTTTGTATATGAATGGCTTATTAATTGGGAATAACAAATGAAACAAATAATGTTACTAATAAGTCAAAATTATTTCTAGGTAGTACTATTGTTTACCGCAAAGTTATCCATCCCATATTATCGGAGAATGAAGCATTTATAGATGCTAAAATAGCAAATATGAAAGAACAATGTATGCAATTTGCAAGCAATTTGGGTCTAATGCTGTAAAAGTAGCCAGTACTACAATTGTGCAGTCTGCTGCAAAATACATTCCAAAAAGTGTATCAGACTTTGCATTGAGTGCTCAAAGCGAAACCTCTGAAGGCCGCCCTGTGAGAAGATCCCAATCAAATGACGTTGTTGATCGAGGTTATTAAAATAAAAAATTGTTTAAAGATTATATTATTTCAATGAATATCATTAGTGTAATATATTATAATAGCCTTAACCTGTATATATTTTCAATGAAACATCTAATATTAGTCGATTACTAACATATATAAGTTTGCAGGTTTTGAATCGTCAGACGACATATCAGAGGATACTGGAAGTTGTGCGAGAAGTAGATCAATTAGAACCAAACCAATTACAAGAAGAACAAAACGTAATGTGAAAAATTCACGTTCTACATTAAGAGACCAAGCAGCAGATGTTGACATCTGATGTGGTCACTAATATAAGTTTTAATAATATTCTCATTGCCTTATGTGATATGCAATTGCTGCTACAAAGACATTAGTTTTAAGTTATGAAATAGTCCATGTAATACAGTGATCTCTCTAAAGTCTGATAGAAATTTTTTAAGTATTGGTCGGCCTACTAACTTGAATTGAAACCATGAATCATGTTATCATCATATATCATAGCCCTAGTCATAACGTATTACAGTTAGAATTATTTTTCATTTTTATAAAATTGATAAAAAATGTATTTTATTATCTTATGAAATAAACTCACCTGTTGATAATATTGGTTATTTCATCAATTGTCATATCAGGAATGGATATATTGGATTTTGGATGAAAGCACATTACTTTGCACACACCTTGTGCTGGCCCCATTTGAAATAATGGATCAGTACTGGTTGGGGGATTTGGTACATCTGGCAAAAGAGCCGGAAAGTCATTGTTAAAAACAAAGTTGTTTTGTAATCTGGATTTCTCTAAAATAAATGAATGTTGACAAAGATGATTATACTGATTATGTATATATATATATATATATATATATATATATATATATATATAGTAGCCGACCTGGCATATACTCATAAAAACTATTTCTAGAAAGATTTTAAAATTAAAAATTTTGCATTGATAGTCATTGCAAACGCGAGCCTAATCTTAAACTGGTTTCAAATTAAACTTTCCCGTAAGTTGAGGAATATTTCAATTCAAATAAACTGATACCCATTCACAAAAAGTTGATAATTGAATCTTTTATATAATAATTTTTAAGAAAAATTTAATTTACTTTAATATATAATAAATTATTAGTTTTATTATTTTGTTGAGCATAAAATTCAAATAAAGTCTTGTACTTCTGTTACATTGTGTTTAACAGAAAACAAAGTTAAGTTTTTATAATACCCTTTCGCAAGTTTTGTATAAATCATTTATTAAGAATTTTGAGAAGAAGGATCAAAAAAATTAATAGCAATATTTAAACTAAAATTAATAAAGCAATGACATATATATATATATATATATATATATCTTGATCTTTAAAAAATATTCAAATATATGTATTCAAAGATCCAAAGAATTGTTGCAATTAAGATTATCGTAAATAATTATTATTATTACGTTTATGACACTCACAATAAGAATAAAAAAATATATATCTATTACATACAAAATTAAAAAATATGCTTAAGAATGCTTTTGGAAAACTACCTCTCCGTTGCTGCGAACAACACCAGGACAGAGTGGATTCTTGGCATCAAATTCTGGAGGACCAGCTTCATTAACTGGTTCAACCTGCCCCTGCCATGGTCTCTTCATTCTGTGAGGACATACAAGCACCCATTGTCCATTCAATGGATTATAACGCGTATGAGGGTGATCTAAATAATTCAAAATTATACAAAAATTGATTTTAGAATATATCGAACGCTTTTTTACCATTTTCATTAAACTTTTCCATTGTAAACAGGTGGAGATAATTATGTAATTGATACAATATTTTATAATAGATAACAAATCTAAAGTCTGATAACCATTTGAAATATTAGGTTATGTTATGATAATTCATACAATTTAAGATTTGTTCAGTAGGTTATGTTCCATTTCTAGTAATGCAGTTAAAAATATGTAATGTTTATTATATATTCCAAAAGTAAAAATAAAGTGCATTTATTATATACATACGAATGCATGAATATATTTAATATATGTAAAACAATTAGTTTGCTGACTAACATAACTCTGCTCAGTATTAATTAGGGTAGTTGAAAGTCAGTTCAGTCACTTATAATCAACGATTAACATGATTTCTTATTTTGAATACTTACATTATGTCACAATAAATTTATCAATTATAAGAAGATTTAAAACTGAAAACTTTCTGGTTAGAAGCACTCAAGAAACAATATTTTTATGAAATTTCTTTATTAGAAATCATAGAAATTACAAAAGCTCTTATTTATCAACTAAACATGTGTACACAACTGATTTCAAATCCACACATTACTTTCATGACAAAATCTCCATTTGAACTCAAATGCACAATTAAAAATAGAGTTATATTAAATTATAATTAATGTCCATAAAACACTAAAGTATTACTTTCCACTAGCCGTCGCCAGTGGGTTTCGCAGTACCAGGATTACAGAATCGCCTCGTAAAAACATCTTCGATATAAATCTATCTCTGTTGACTGGCTTTGCCTGAAATAATTAAATTTGAACTTAAATAAGGGTAATATAATAACAAAGAAAACTATTAGAAAAAGATCAATATTATAATACTGTAAGACAATATCGAATAATAGAATTAGTGCTTGAGCAAACGGCTAGGAGTTTTCCATTTCTATTAATTAAAAAGAATAATCTAGTTGAAAGTTTTTAACAGTTTTTTTTTCATTTTTTATATTGATAGTGAAACGTAACGGTCTGTCCTTAACCATTACATGAATGCTAGTTAACAATTACCAATAACTTTTAGATAATTGTGTAATATACACCAAATCCTATTTCTTTTTCAAAAAGAGACAATCACCTTTTTCTTTCCTTTGCCAGCTCTCGGTTGTTCCACCCACATCTCTTTTACATTCTCCAAAACCATATTGCAATGCCTATCAAAAGCCTTGACGCGGGCAAGAAGCTTTTTGTTGTTTCGGCAATTAATAAGCACCTGGGTATTATTTTTAACAGATTGCGTCAAAACGGATAAAGGGCCTGTATTAAATTCTTCCTCTTCCCGCTTAGCCAGCTCCTCCGGAGTCATTTCTGATTTCGGTTTGACAGCAGACCTAAAAAGATAGTATATAGTAACATGTGCGTAAATATTATCAAACTCGAAACATACATTATGAAATTGTCTATAAATTAGTTGTAAAAGTTTTCTAACAATCGTCTGAGAACTTAAAATAAACTACAGAAGACAGTTAACCTAGAACGAACAAAAACCCAAACTATGTTCGCCGCAAAAATAAAGAACAGAGCGCATATTTCCATGGTAGCATATAGATCAAACTAGTAGCAAACCTGCGACATCTTCCGAAGGAAACTCGAACATTCCGCCAGAGCGGCGAGTTTAAATTGTCAAAGTTAATGCAACACAACGAACTTTAATAGAAAATCGTAGTGTTCATTAAAAATAGGAATTGAGTTTGTCCCAGAAAACAGGTTTTTGATTGTAAAACTTCTACTATCTATATCTACTTTGATATCCCATACTAAACATATATCTAAAGTGTTGGCATAAGGGGCCGTTCAAGTATTACGTAAGCATTATAGGGGGGCGAGTTATTTATTTGCTTATTTTGCTTATTTTAGGTAAGAACTTTGCTTACTTTTGCTGACAAAGAGGAGGGGGGGGGGTAATTAATTGTAATAAATCTGCTTACGTATTACTTGAACGATCCCTAAATAATTTTAGATGAGGAGTAAACACCTCAATAATAATACAGTAAGTAATTAGTAAGATGAATAAAATTTTCGCTATAGCAAAAATAATTAATACAATTTTTAATTGATGTCTCTCAAACAATATTTATAATATCTACTTATAATGTTCAAATATTTTTTTCGAAAATAAAATTTTTGCTGTCACAAAAATAATCAACACGATTTTCAAATGATGTCTCTTATAACATCTATAATAAAATTACAATACATATAATATCTGTAATTGTATAAATTTGATTAATTTGTTTAACATACATTTTATTTCATTTATTTCATAATTTAAAAATGTATTTTATTTGAGTGTTGACGTAAACTGTAATCAGTAATTAATTACGAAACACGGAACCATAGATAAAATACATATAACGTACATATGCACAATAGGCATTGATTCTGATCAGAATCTAAATTGGAACTGGGGGGGGGTCTAATGTTTTATTTCAATTTTAAAGCTTATTATATAAATATATACAGCTGTTATTTTACTAAATAACAGCAAATTTATTCAGCAAATGCAAAATATAAATTCCATGGGAACATTTTTTATAGATATAACATGCACTGTATATAACATTGATCTGGTATTTTGTCAGAAATATTCATTAGTAGAGTTGGAATAACTGTTAATTCAAATTATCTCTTTACAGATCAAAACAAAATTTTAAATTTAGAGAAAAATCATGAAGTATTTGTACATCTACTCTTCACCTTTTTGATTATCAATATAATGTTCTACGGTTTCGAGCAGTCATTATTATTCCGTTTTTTGCCGAGCAAATTGTATTCGAAAAGTTTCACCGTCCTGGTTGCCGCATACCATTTTCATATTTTAATATATCAACGTAATGAAATGGAGATTTAGCTTAAACTTTTTGCAGTATTTTTCATTTGAAGAAACAAACGCGGGAGTAGTTTAGTCGATATTAAAAGCATGATTTATTCATAGAACTGTCTTGAAATTGAATATCTCAAACTAAATATCAAACAAACATGGAAAGAATTTATACTTTTTTCATGCTTTAGTACATAATTCGAAGAAATTCAAGAATGCTTTCTTACCGATGACAGTAATTTAATATTTATTTCTTTTGTATCAGACGTAAAATGTGGTGAAGCATTTAAAATGTTTTCACAATATGATCAGGGGATACAGTTTAGTACGCAAGCTGCATATATGTAGATTAGGATTTAAACAGATGGTATGTTCTCAAAAATGCTATTAGCGATATTAATGAAACTTGGCACACATTGTCACCGCACTTTACCAAGATTGTGACCAAAAAGTTGGATCATTTAATAGTTTCTGAGATACGCGACGTTGATGGGTGGCTGGCTCCGCGCTCAATACTAACATTTAAACAGATGGTATGTTCTCAAAAATGCGATTTGCGATTTTGGTGGAACTTGACACACATTTATACTATACTTTACCAAGATTGTGACCAAAATTTATTGTGTCATAATATTTTCACAGAATTTTACTAACACTATTGTGCATAAACACTATGAGTTTAATCGAAATCCGAGATGATAAGACTTTTTCATCAAAAAATTTTTAGTGTATTTGATCAGCTTCATTTTTGAGTTTCCGGCGGTTTTAACCAGGAAAGCATACGAGTATTAAAATAATTATTATATGGCGTTATATCTCGCTATATGACCTACAATTAATTTCCAATTTGGACCCTCTATCTGCCCCACACGCCGAGCAATCGTCAAAAAAGTGAGAATTTTTTTTGGTACACTGCAAAATTTCAAATGCGAATATCTCGAAAACTAATAGACCAAGTGTCATAAAATTTTCACAGAATTTTACAAACACTATTGTGCATAAACACTATGAGTTTAATCGAAATCCGAGATGATAAGACTTTTTCATCAAAAAATTTTTAGTGTATTTGATCAGCTTCATTTTTGAGTTTCCGGCGGTTTTAACCAGGAAAGCATACGAGTATTAAAATAATTATTATATGGCGTTATATCTCGCTATATGACCTACAATTAATTTCCAATTCGGACCCTCTATCTGTCCCACACGCCGAGCAATCGTCAAAAAAGTGAGAATTTTTTGTTTTTATTTTGTTTTTTTGATTTTTCCGCCAAATAAAAATAATACATGATAACTTCCATAATTGTCGGAAGATTCACTCCTGTAAATTCTTCTGCTGGTCCAAATGTAATTTGATCATGCGAGTGCATATGATTTAATTTACTGGCACTTGCCCCTGAATTTAAATAAGAACTCGCCATTGATACTTGACGCCCTAGTGACGAACTGAATGAACATTTATGCGGAATTGTCACATTAATATATTATTTTCGAAATTTCTAGAATTATAATAAAAAATTACTAGCGCACTCTGATGGAAATAAATAACAACAAACTAAACCCGATTTAAAAACCCCAGCACAAACTCTTAATAAAAATAAAACTCACAATTTGAATTATTCACATGCCTAAATTAATACATTTACTTATTAAAAACAGTATTTTATTGAAAATTTCGCTGGCTAAAAAGTTATTTGCGATTTATGGTTTTGCAGTCAAAATTCATTTAAATAACACATATATTTCATATAAAAAGGTGCCCATATCGCTTAATTTTACTTCTATAATGAATTGGCCCTCCCTAATATATATATATATATATATATATATATATATATATATATATATATATATATAGAATTTTATGATATGAGTGGAACGAATATTAATTGTTTAATATGAACAAAACAGCACTCAGATTTGTTTAACACAACTTTATTTTATGATTACAGACGTTTCGAGACTATGGTGTGTCTCATCTTCAGTGTAATTTCAAAAACAGTTACTTATATACTACACATTCTTTAATAACTTATTTAAATTTCATTTAATTTTTGATATACAAAAAACACCAACTATTCCTTGCAATGCTTGACACAGTACTAACGAAACATATAACACTTACAGAAATATTCTAAACAAATTTGAAGTACTTATATAGATGGAGACAGAGAGGGTATCATTATAATGTAAACAAAAGGAGTGCTATCGCATACAAAATCGATAAAAATGAAAAAACAAATTAATTTATTGAAAAGAATAAGATAAATGAAAAAATTTATAAATTATTAATGATGTTTATATAAGTGTCATGTAAAATATTTGTGTCGGTTCTTAGATTTATGCTATTGTTAGTCCGAACTATTAACATTGATTCTGCCATGCTCCGTTTAAATAAGTCTTTCTCATGGAATAAAATTTGGGGATTGATAGTTTCTAAGATATGCGAGGTTGATGGGTGGCTGGCTCCGCGCTCAATACTAATATTTAAACAGATGGTACGTTCTCAAAAATGCAATTTGCGATTTTGAAGAAACTTGACACACATTGATACTATATCTTACCAAGATTGTGACCAAAATTGAAAGTTAGAACATTCAATAGTTTCTGAGATATGCGAGGTTGATGGGTGGCTGGCTCCGCGCTCAATACTAACATTTTAAAGGTCACTTAGGCCCATGTGACTTTCGGATTCTAGGGATCAAAATAAGATACTTTTCTCAAGAAATCATACCTCTAAAATAAATTTTGATGTCCCGTGCATTGACCTAAAAATAATGGTTAAATTCTGAAAAACCTCTCAGTGGGGGTCCCAAGGGGTGAACCACGGGCATGGGTGGATCGGCCTTCCAAACAAAGTGGGTGTCGGTCATACATTTGGACGCGATTGGGGCACCCTGAACGGGTCAAAATAAGCATTTTCAAATTTTAACCCTTATTTTTGAGTCAATGCACGGGACAGCAGAATTTAATTTAGAGGTGTGGTTTCTTCAGCAAAGTATCTTATTTTGATCCCTAGTATCACAAAATCATATGTGCCTATGTGACTTTTGACCCATACAAATCGACCCGCTCTAATCATATCGAAAATTAAGTCACTGTTATATAATGTTTCTTTATTTAATATTTTTGAAATTCCGTATATTTATCTTGCCGAACAAAAACTAAAATTCACATCCAGACAGTCCGATCATAAAATGCGAAATTGCTTTACTTACTTCTAACATTGTATGCTGTTGAATTATTCATACTTGCGCTAATGAACAAACGCTTCTTGTGCATTTTGCTCACAAAGTTAATGGTTGAGCAGTTGAATAATGTTTTATTGCTCAAATATTTTGATTTTAGTAGCATTCCTGGTAAAATCAAACCAAAATATTTAATAGAAGCAAATAAATCTATTACATTTAAAGTAAGGGTTTGCTATTTAATAATTACTTTTTACAATTGTTTTTAAATAGTGTATGGAGTATAGTGTTAAAAAAATTGCTGTAATTTGTTAAAACTTCTCGATCCATAAATAAATATTCAAGTGGCATATGTAAAATATTCATATCCTATAGATAAGAAGTAGAGTGTAAAATTTAAATTGCTAATCATGGGGTTTTGTTTTAGCATTACCCATTGATTGAATGGATTTTGCACGATTCAAAACGGTAGTATTGTCTTCACA
Organism: Ctenocephalides felis; assembly: GCF_003426905.1. Taxonomy (NCBI): domain Eukaryota; kingdom Metazoa; phylum Arthropoda; class Insecta; order Siphonaptera; family Pulicidae; genus Ctenocephalides; species Ctenocephalides felis. The sequence continues at coordinate 41,333,899 of NW_020538040.1, read as the reverse complement.
AAAATATGTGAAAATAGTATTCTAAATAAACACAGATCCATCCGTGCTGCATAGATAGACAAACTGATGTATTTTTTCTAATATATTCCCATATGGTGTACTTCATGGATACATCATTCTGATATAGGATAGGGCGGGGATGAAAAGCAAACCCATTATATCACAACAAATAACACATATCAAACAAACAACAACCTGACCATCTTCAGTAAAACTCCCAACTAATTCATTATTGTAGTAATGCGCTCTTTTTCAAAAATTTGTCAACTTTTCCTTTCTACGACATAGACGGGACAAAATAGGACGGTCAGGGGGCAAACAGGTCTAACGTCTTATTTTTAATTTCAAAGAGAGTGCAAATGTATATTACTACTGCTTCATATCAGGTTGTACTGATATACGTATGTAAAAACAAAAAATATAATTTCTTGATTTTTATTTAAGATAGATGAGAAGTCAAGGCACACCAGTAGACTATTTTTGGCTGCATCTACATTGTCGTATCTTACGAAAAACCGTGCAACTTGATTGTAAATAATTGTAGATATATTTCCGACTAGTCTCTATTATAGTATTCTCATAAAAAATAGATAGCCACATATTTGTTTGATATACTATAGCTACGTCATAAGATTGAAGTCCTTCTAATAGTTTTGATAATAAGGAAATTAAACTTATCGCGCATTAAACTAATCTGTCAATATAATGAATCGTCGACAGTTCCTATATTTCGGTATACTATGAGTTCGTGTTTGCTTATAATCCAATAACACTCTCAGACCTGACGAATCCGGAATTAACAGTCAGTTAGCACGCAAACGAAAATCCTGCCAACAGACGGAAAAGCATAAAACGAAAATTTCAATTGATTTGTTTTCAGCACTTGTAATTAGGATAATTGAAATGATTGAACTTTCAAATTTCAATTTATCTATAGTAAAAATGATTTGTAAAGTAGGTCATAGATGAATATAGATCGAACAAGTATTTTCTTAATGTTAACCAACTCAGAGTTATGATTTATATATTCAATACATCACCACTGCTTGATATCAGGCCATTCGAAATACCTATTTGAATATTCCAGGGACTCTGGTAGGGTATTGATGAACCGAATATATCTATATTTTTTACAAGTTATTAATTATTTTTTTGAGAATTAGGAGGTGATCAAGTGGCCACAAATATTGGCGCCATAAATTCAGTCCCCCAAATTATATGAAATAAAACATATAAGTGTTATTGATCTAATAATGTTGATATTGTATAAACTACAGACAAAAAAAAAAAACACTATAGCAGCTGCTTGAAAAAAAAGTTTTTTCTAACATTTTTAGATATTCTCAAACTTTTTATAAAGAGTAAAAGTCGCAATATGAGGATGAGCATAGTTCATATCGAAGAGAAGTCACAGTAAAATTTGTAAGTAAATCGGTCCAGTACAAATTGAGAAATCGTGGGTATCATATCGAAAAACAGTTTTCACCCTGCATTAATACAGTTACAAATTATTAAGTAATAATTTATTTACCATGTTTTTTAACTTTCCGTAGGGTGAGTTATAGTAATCGCAAAATAAAAAATAAAATGAAAATTTTTATATATCTTTATGTTTCAAAGGTTTCTGAATATTTTGGCATACCTCAGAAAAAACGGATGTATGTATGTGTGTATGCGGATACAAAATTTCGTCGACGATTTCGGGAACACCGATCAACCGATTTGAATAATTCAAAAAAATATTTTGTTCCGAAGATAATGGGCAAAAAGTGCTAAAAACGGTAACTCAGTTTTAAAGAGAACGGAGCGCCCAATTTTAATAATTCAAAAAACATTTTACTCGTATTGACAAGATGAAGAACTGATTAAATTTTTGGGAAGGCAGGTCCAGCGGTTTTAAACTCTCAATAAAAATAAGTTAAAAAAATGTCATTTGGCGGTTGGAAATGTTTATTGGACATATGTGCATTAAATTATTAGATATTTTATAGAGATTTTAATCGGTACGGGAAGTTCCAGCAATTTGCCTTGAGGCGCGATGCCATGCGCCCAACTAGTTTTTGTTTTGTGTTGTGTATTAACTCCTCGTATTTTGTTTCCATTGAGGAAGAGTCTGAACGTCTGAACGTATGAATCTATTAAATATAGTTTAAGAAACATATCTTAGTTTTCTTTTTTTTATATCTCGATGGATGCCTATTTATAAGGTTTTTGTTTTATCAACACGCACACACACATCAGAATTATTCTAAGTTAATTCCTAATTAAAGAAATGTGTTTTTTTACTATTTTTCTAAAAACTAAAAACTATAATCTGCCATCTGCACCTTTTTAACCCATAGCTGGTGTAAAATGGGATAGCCAGGGAGCAACTAGATCCAATATCATATTTTTAATTTCATAGAGATTTTACGGAATAATAGCTACAATATTCAATCAAGGCAAAATAAAAATTTCATAGACACATTTTTTACAAAGATAACAGTGATAACACTGTATAAAACCCTGATCTGATATTTATTGAACTATTTATTGAATTTATTTGTTGTAAAATTGGTTTCTTAACTAAATTTACATTTTTATTCACTATTTTCTTATTGTTTCCACCTTAGCCTGGGTAATGTTTTAGTTGGTCCCTTTTATCCCACCCACATGTAAGCTATTACAATGGTTATATAAAAACATCTGTTGAATCTAATTTAAAATTAACAATACATTATACAAAACAATTATATTACATTAAGATGTCGTAAACTAAACATGAGTGTTCACAATAAAAAGAATTAACAACGAAAGAAAATTCTACTACTACTTTTTTTCTACTAGATTTTCAACATGACCGATGATCTTCTGATAACGACGTTGCTAGATTTACAGCTGGTTATAGATTTATTTCCCGCTACTTTCAAATATTTTCCTAATTCCTAATTTCACTTAAAAAAAATCCTAATTTTACTTATTTTTGAGATATTGGTGGTGGGCCTTTTTACCCGCTGACCTTTACGCCGCTCTACTCTATATACATGGTAAAACTTAAGCTTCTATCTTATGTTTCTCGGAATTAGATTCTTCGAATAGGAATAAAATAACACATTATTTATTTCTGGCAAATATTTCTTATATGAATAAGAATTTTATGTTTCAGAGAAAAATATAAAAATTATAGAAAGCTCGACTCTACCGCATTGCAGCTGTAAATGCTCAGCACGATCACGGAATATTTTTCTAGCAAGTCACCGAGATATTAAATTCTACTTAATGCCACTGCGAACGGTAAAACAAAAGTTTAAATATCATACGTATGATGGAGAATGGTTTTAATATTATTTGTGATTTCAGTAAAGTATAAAATGTAGAGACAATAGGTAGATCTAATATGGGTTTTGGAAATGTTTTTATAAAACGTTATTATTTCCAAGATGTAATAAGAAATTGTGCCTTAAGAAGAAAATCCTATAACTTCTTATTCTGTAAATAAGAATTAGATAAATTTTGAAAATCAATTGAATTTTTTAAAGTTATAATATATTTCAAAATTTTTGGAAAATCATTGAAATTAGACAGATTTTTAGTATCAATCATAATTTTATGAGCACATATCAAAATAGTAGGTGAGACTTAGTACGTTAGTGCCACTGTTTTAGATCAGCAATGATTTTGTTAATTTACCAGTTACCTGGAAGAAAAGTAAATTAAATGGTAATTCGAACATGTGTTTACGTGGTAATTGTGAAATATTGTAATACAAGAAAAGGGCAAGTGTCACAAAACCGCACACTAATAATAAAAATAATGATTTGAACCAAGCTTATGAATACAGTATAACAAAAATTTATGAAATTTTTGTTTTCTTGTATTTAATTTTAATTTTCCTTTTTCTTTCGTATTTTGTCTATTAAGTTAGATTTTTCCACATGTCCTAATGCACATTTTTGAAAACAAATCATCTTTATGACTGAGCTAAATTATCTACGCAAAATCTAGTTTCTGGTTAATGACTACTAATGTTTAACTTACAGCAAACAAAGTGATCAATATGTATACAAGTACCAGTTATTATTGAAATAAATCTAACAAAAAAACTTACCTTTGACTCTTCAAAAGCAACACAGTCCACAGATCGTGTCCAGAGCACTGACTCAATATAATAATGAAAACTTGTTCGAACAAACATACTTCACCATTCTCGCTTTCCTATCAGTAAAGTTTAAAATCAGTATAGTTTAGCTGTTATGACGACTTTCACTACCGTACACTGGCACAACCGTACCGAGTTTTCCCTATAAATGAAACTTCAGTAAACACACTGAAAAAAGATAGAGGATTTTTATTTTCAGAGGTTTCATTTTATTTAAATTTTAGTTATAGATTGAAATTATAACATGACGTTGTCATTTTCAAAATAAATTAAAATAAAATTACAAAATACGAATAAGCTTTAAAATATTGCCATTCTAAAAATATGTGCATTTAAAATTTTTACCTGTGATTTAAAATGTAATTATGCTGTAACTTTCAATTTAAAATAAATGTTTCGATACTGAATTAAAATGTGTTGTATTTAATATAATATTAATATACCACTGAAACATTGTTCCTAAAACTGACATGCTGAGACTAGTTTATCTTCATTATATCAAATAGCACGTTTTTGGGCATCTATTTCAATTCGTTCCATCGGACCTAAATCAACTACACCTAAGTGATAAAGACGGTTATTTTGTTATGTTTAGTATATATTTTTACTTACACATGTATTTTATAGTTATATATATATATATATATATATATATATATATTATATGTGGAAGTGGATACATGATACTTAACTTACAAGAACATTGGCATACAAAATTCATGAATAAATAATGCACATATAAGGCTTATTCCGAATAAATATTTAGGTGAAAAATATATCTTACTATGCGTGTTATATGGATATATATACTCTATATAAATATATGTGAGACTTGTGTTTAGAAAGAGAAATGTTAAAAATAAATTACTCATTTTCGACGTTTTCAGAATATTGAACAACCATTTACAGGTTTTTTTAGACAACAAAAAACAATAAAAATGAAAATATTAAAAAAATTAAGGCAAGTGATTACGTAAACTGTGATTTTTTTCTTTATATGCTAAGTAATATGCTATGAAATATATATGTTTATAAATAGTGATAGTATTTATACTTTAAAAAATCAATAGCTTTAAGGAGGTATTCTGTTCTAAAATTAAAAAAAAATCGATTTTGCTTTCTTGAATGTTTTCAGGGTTTAACTGTTCAAAAATATATGTACAAGAGTATTTTTTTAAATTAAAATTATTTTCGAAGATATAGCTGTTTGACCATGACATTTCTCTTGTTTGACTTGTCTGTAGTTTATACGAATTCCGACATAAACCTAGATTAGTAATAATAATTTTTACCTTTATATCATTTAGAGAGTAAAAATCATGGGTATGGTCAGGTGCCAATTTTTTGAGAACCCTCACTTCATTATCTTTTAGAATTAAAACTTTAGGACTATTTCTATTTTTTTTTTTCAGAACATAAATTAATAACTTATACACAAACATGTAGTAAAATATATTTTTTGCCTTTTACAGCCTTCGAAAAATCGCATAAAATTTATACCCCCATAATTGTGAATGACTAAAATTATCCACTCTATTTTATATAATTAATAATTGTGTGTAATTGCCTGTGAATGAGTTTGACTTGCTGATTTGTATAATTAGGAAAACCAAATTAATTAGAATGTAATTGAAATACTAATACAACGTAGTAACATTCGACAGGAAATTGTGATATATTTCACTTTCACATTTATGAATGTTATCATAAATCAATATGCTTAAAGGTTTAAATTTTATAATTATAAAATAAAGATTTAAATTTTATTATAATATTCAAATAATAAAATAAAAGTTTTGATTTTATAATATTATTTAAATGTATTAGAACAAATATTATTTAATTAATAATAATATTTCTTGTGTTTGAAGTCAAATAAAATGCAGTTCTGTTTATGTTGAAAGTCAAATAAAATGCAGTACATTTTTTACTTGATTTTCATTAATTTTTAGATATTTTTTGTAAGTTACTGAATTTAATGAATATTATTGATATTTGCTTGTTGAAAATTATTGACGGTAAGAAATTATTCATTAATTACACAGGTTCGCAAAAACAGTATCACTGAACACGAATCTGAAGACAAAATTAGGGGTCAAATTACAAAAAATTGAGCAAAATAAAAAAAAACAATAAAACTTCCGATCTAATAATTCTTTTGCATAAAAATCTTATAATTTCTGTCGCTTTCTGGCTTTTTTTACCTTAAATAACTATTGACTTAAATGATCCAGTTTTTTTTTGCAGAATAAAGCAGTAATTTGCTGCTACATTTTCAGATGTTCAATTGTAAGTATGATTGCAGATTACTCAACGGCAATGGGGGGTAAAAATGTTTGCAAATTACTGCCGAATGATACAAAATTAATAGATCATTTAAGTGAAACTCAACAGCACGGTAAAAAGGGCCAGTGAACGATAGAAATTATAAGATTTTAATTATCACGCAGAAAAATTAGTAGATTGGAAATTATGTCGTTTTCTTTTTTCCCAATTTTTTGTAATTTGATCCCTAATTTTGACTTTAGATTCGTGTTCAGTGTTAAAAAGTATATTGGAAAACATATGATGCACACCCAATACAGGCAACCCTTTCTTGCGGACCTCTGTTATTAATTTATTTTGAAATATTTGTATTCATTTTCTATTTTTTTTAAATTTTGGCTGAATTTGATAAAAAATTTAATTTTCTTGTAAAAGTCGCCTTTATACCAGAAATAATACAAACATTACGGCATTGTGCAATAGTATCTTTGTGTGCAGAACTATTATAAAGTTTTTGCCTCTGGTATTACGTTGCACAACACAATGTAACCATAATGTTTCATGCATCCGGGTTTAATACACAATATATCAAGAACTTACAAACATGGAAACCCAAAGTCGAAATAATACTCTAGTTTCTCATTTTCATTAAGATAATGCTTTCAGCAATTCGTAAACAAAGGGTCAAACAGTAATTATTTTTTTTTAGTTTATCATAGTGGCATCTAAATAAAAACTTATTGCCGATATTAGAATTATATTATATATTTATATATTATAAATATGTAATATAATTTAAAATTCATAAATCTAATATAAAACGTGTTAAGAAATTTATCATAATATATTTGTGATAGTACCCTAGTTGGTAATTAAATTACCCATAGTTCAAATGTTGGTTGAAACCTGAGTTTTTCTTCTGATGATATTATTTATGATTTAATTTTTTTGAACTTATATCGTCGATTCAGGAATATGGGTTGTCGTTGTCCCCTTCACCAGGAAATTAAAAAATAAAAAAGTCACTAAAATAAATTTTTGAAATATTAATACTAATAATATTAAAAATTATAATAGATAATATTTTCAGTTATAGTAATATAAGGTGACTATATTTCTTATCAGAATTACTGACTTCTAGTAAAAATTTTATTATTCTATTATTTGTTATATTTTTCGATCCTTATGTTTGTTATCTATTTTAAGTCTTGTATAAAATTCTGTTCAATTTTCTTCAAAATTAACATACATGTAGTAAAAACTAGCACTTGTGCCAAGCTGTCAAAAAGTTCGTTTTCTAAATTTTTGTTAATTTCATAAAATTGAATTGACCCCCAGATTTAAGCGTCATTTTATGTGAACATCAAAAATGCCCCTGTTGCTTTTTCGAGACAATGACATGTTAGCACACCCTTTTATTATATATTATATAGAATGTGTGATCAATTTGTTCTCTTCGAAATGCTGTTGTTTATGAGAAATTAATTGCATGTTAAGCGCCTTGCATGATTTCGTTGAGTTGATTTTGTTTTTGCTCCTGTGATTTTATTTAATTTCTACCTGCTTGTAACAAAGATTTAAAGCTCCCAAAATTAATTTGCAATAAATCCATAAATATTTTTATCAGAATTTTTAAAATATACCCAAATTAAAAAAAAAATAAAATTATCAACATTTCTCAATAAATACGTTACCATAGCATTTCAAAGAAAATGTAACTATTCAATAAAATATTAGTTTGTTATAAATTTATTTGAACATCTCATGTTGCTGAAGTTCATTTGATTTTCTTTTCGACTAATTGTTTGAAAAATAAATAATAACGATGAATAAACTCAAGTCAACGCATATATAAATTATATATATTTATTAAAAATTATATTAGAAAAATATCGTGCAAGTTTATCGTCCAATAGTGTATTTCAAATTATATGAAAAAAGTGATAATTTTAATTTATTATATTTGCGATTAACTTTATTATAAATATTTGCACCATAAAGATTACATTCATGATATAATACATTAATTACGGTGATGTTATGTTCGATAATAATCGATTTGCTAGTTATATATAGAAGTAACAGTATGTTGTAACGTGAAATTAATAAATGCCATGTAATAAATATCTACTATGATACACCATCCAACAAAGATTACATGATATTTACGACAATATAACGCTTCGAGAGATTTGATATTTCGTATATAAAAGATCGAAACAGTGAAGTATTTGATTATATTAGCCCTTTGATTTTACTCTGGCTCCTCATGTATGTAATAATATTTATTATTACAAAAACATAATTATACAAATATTTATTTATAATATTTATTATTACATAAACATAAAAGTAAAGATAATTTGTCAACTATATTTCAATTATTATTAAAAGTTTGGCATATGCCTGAACAAAATTATTCAAGTAGATTGCATTAGCTAGATACTAAAATTTAATTAATTAAAACATATAATAGAAATACCGGAAAATAAAAAAAAAAGTTTTACATTCGATTTTTTTCAATTCACTAGTCCAAAATATTCTAGATTATGAAGTTCTTTCTGTGATATCTAGGTAGGTAGGTGTTAAATGAAGCAAATATTAACCCTTTCTACTCGGATGCCACCGCTCCGGCGGCAAAATTCATATAAATCTTGATATTTGCGAGTGGAAAGGGTTAATATATAGCACGAACTAAAGTTTATTAAATATGTATACATAATTTTGCAAATATTTAGGATTAGAAATTCGTTTGATAGTTCTGTACTATCAATTGTGAATTTCTAGCTGCAATTTGGTTATTAATTGTACTCATTTAATATTTGTCAATAACATGAAAAGTTTGTTTTATTTGTTATTGATCAGAACTTAATGGGCCAATTCTGGCGTAAAATAGACCAATGTTATGGCAGAACTCAAAATTCTATTTGCTATGCGATCAGGTGTTTTACACATAAAATCTAACTTCTGGCATGCATTATAATGACACATCAAAAACATGCACTTATAATAAAATACTTTTTTGACATTTGTGGGTATTCTAGGTTAGGTTTTTTTATCTAAAATGCCTGACTGCACAGCAACCACATTTCATTTTGCCAGTTTTTAGTACCATTTTATATGAAGAACACAGCGTAGCATAGCGCCTAACAACATAAGCCTATTTAACGGCAGAATTGGTCCATAAATGTTCAATAAAATGTTGTGGTGGTAATTTTCCTTCACTACGTGGCTTTTTTAGAGCACTGGTTGTTATTTATTAACGTTTTGATTTGAATTGATATATTATTAACTGAATATAATGGAAAAGGTTATTTTCACTTTTAAATAATTTTATCTATATTTTTAATTGAAATTTGATGTCTTGAATGAAACACATACAGTTGATTCATGCAAAAAAGTTCCCTACTAACAAATTTTATAACATTGTTGACAAGAATATATGGTGCGCTATATAATTAAATACAATCTAATAAAAAAATTGTAAAGTTAACTTATAAAATGAATATGACTAATGTACTTGTATACAAAGTCAAATAATAAACAAAAACAAAATAATGGTATGCATTATGGCCCAATTATCTATCAATATTTTTGACTATTCGTTGACTATTAATTGCTATCTAATAACTAATTTTGCTGAAAGGTTTGTAAATTACACATTGAGAATAAATATATATTTTATGCTTGAATATATGTTACGTAAGCTTGCACAATATATGAACAAAACGAGGGAAAACCCCTGTCTGGTTTTTCGCCGTACTCAACAATTTTCCCAAGTCGTAATGGTTATAGCAAGACGTTTCAGTAAGTTCAGCTTCTTAATATTGTCACATGTGCTCTTAAAAGTATTTCCTTTATTCACTCGAATGTTGACATATGCCTTTTACACTACATAGACCGGACAATGAAAATGTACTATCTGCCGCTCAGGTTATTGAAAAAGTTTCCACGCCGTTTCTCCAACAAAAAATATAGAAGATAAAAGTGTATATGGTAGAAATTTTCAGATGTGTAAAAATATTTCGTTTTTTTCTGATAGACTTAATTCTTATATACGGCATAAAAAATCATATGATTTATATAGGGTAGGGCAGGGTACAAAGATCGAATTTGACTTTGAGCAATAACATTGTAAAAACCAAACCGATTCTATCAAAATAAATAACACATATCAAACAAACAACTATCTATGTTCAGTAAAACTTCCAGGTCATTCATAATCGTAAAAATGTGTATTTTTGCTGTTTTTCAAAAATTTGAACTTGGTCGTTTTTACCCCAAAGGCAAGGTAAATTGGAAAGACCAAGGTGCAAACAGGTCCAATATTTTATAGAAATTTATTTTCGGGGGATTTTACAAATAAATAGATACATTGCAATATAATAAATTTTATGGGTTCATTTTTTACAGAAATAACTTGGTAAATAACCTTGATCTGGTCAGAAATATTTATCAGCAGAGTTGGAATAACTATTTACTTAATTTATCTCTTGTAAAGTTGCTTTTTTAACTAAATTTACTTTTTATTTGCTATATTTTTATTTTTTCACCTTTGCCAGGGTAGAGGTTTAGTTGGTACATTTTTTCTCCGCCGAGGTGTAAGCTCTTATATTGGTTATATAAACAAAACCCTTCGAATCTAGGTTAAAAGTAACAATACATCTTATAAAATAATAAATAAAGTACATTTAAAAATTATATTAGGATCTCGTAAATAAAGCAATAGTGCTCCCAACCAAAAAAACTAACAACGAATGAAAACACTTTTGTTATGGATTTTCAAACATTGCCGTTTATCTCCCGACAGAACCAAGATGATAGCTGGTTATACTTCTTTTTACCTCTACTTTCAAATATTGTTGTCAAAAAATTCCTAACTATACTGGTTTTTGAGATATCGGTGGTGGACCTTTTTACCAGCGGACCTTTAAGCCCCTTTAATTTAAACAAGTATTTTTTTCAGGCACAATGAAAAGAAAAAATTGGAATATAAAAAACAAATTTGTGGTCATTAAAATTAAAAGTTCGTATTATATGAACACAACTTTTTTATATAAATCTCACTTAATACTTTATAATCCATAATAACAGCAGTTAGCAGTAATAAGATCATCTCTAAGGCCAACAAAATATTAAGAGCAATGTAAAGTATTCATTTACAATATATAATATTATCATATGATTGAAAGTGCAACATTTCAAAAGAATTAGTTATGAGCAAATTATAAAATATTATAATTAATAAAGCTTTAAAATTGTGAAACTTTCCTGAGTAGTTTTTGCTTATTACGTTTTATAAATTACCTTAGAGAAATTTATTTTTAATCCAAAAATTACGTTAATGTTGCTGTGATGAGAACATTTACGATAGCATCAGAAGTTATTAAAACACGTAATAATAACAACCATAAGCGCTAAACTCTTGCATCATGTATATTTAGTTTCAGATTACTGAACTTTTTCCATTATAGTTTGCTACGTTTGCAAATTATATAGCGAGAAAATTCACACGTAAGTTTTCTTTATTATATTATCTTAATAAGAGAAGACAACAGAAGAGTGAGGGAGTTTAATAATATTTTTTTACTACTAAACTTTTGTGCGAAACTCAAAATCTACGCAGTGAAATTCATGCGAGTACACAAAAATACATGCATATATAATATACATATCCAAATATATATATATATATATATATATATATATATATATATATATATATAAAGGCTTTCAATTCGGCTTGACCGAGGTTTAATGATGCCAACAATTCATTGTGACGTCAAATCAAAATTCTTTTCATCTCTCTATAGGATAATTTTTTTAAATTAAAATTTCATATAAAAACGTTTATTATTTTAAAATAAAACTAGTGGTGCATGGCATCTTGTTTTAGGGCAAACTGTTGGAACTTTCCGTAACGTAATGAAATATTCGAGAAATTTTAAATGTTTTCGAATAGATTATTATAAATACTGCAACTTTCATTATTGGTATAGATCAATTTCAAGTATATAAGTCAGTTTTAGAATTTTAGCTTGAATTAAAATTAAAATCCGAATCATTTTAGATATTAATTTTTTTTTTGAGAAATCAGTTTTTTTTTTCAAATTAATTTTTTTTTGCCTTTGCCAAAAACTAATAAACACAAACAAAATATTTTCGGATAAAAATAAATAATCGGATGCCTCGTTCGCGCAGAAACCAAATTACCATATTCTGCACGTTTTGCTTAGTATCTCCGAAACAGCTGAATCTGTCTTTGCCAATAACTGATGAACACGTCTCCGTATCAACAGCAATCGAATGCTTTTTGAATCATTAAAATCATTTGATCCGGGGGCCAGAAATTGTGTACCCACGAAAAATTTTATTACCACACATACATACATCCTTTTGTTCTAAAGTATTCCAAAATGTTAAGAAACCTTTGAAACGTAAAGATATGCAAACATTTTCATATTCGATTTGTTGACGATTACTGTAACTACGGGAAAAAAATGAAAGTTTTTTTTATTTGTATCTGAATTGAAACTCTCAAATAAATAATTGTATATATTAAATTATTTTTTGATTAGACAAATTGGTTGCTATAAATCAATCTTAATATATAATTTAGAATATAGGCGCCATAAAAAAAAGAATTGCGTTATAAATTACGAATTTTTATGGGAAAAAAAATTATTGCACTGTTTCATCTTTTAATAGCCATCTTTTTTAGCGTGATAAATCATTTGCTAATTTGTCAAATTGATGTGTTAGTATAAGATTATATTTCAATTTTCCTTAATGGATGTTTGCCGAGTTTAAACATAAAGTGTACAACTAGCGTCGGGTATCCTACAGATGTATAATAAATTCTGCGGCGATATAAAATTCATAAAGGTAATATAATAAAAGACTAGTGGTATATGGCATTGTGCCTAATGGCAAATAGGTGAAACTTTCCAATATCTTCTGTGCGATTTTTAATCAAAAGATATTTATATAAATTCAAGAAGTATCATAATTGTTATGTTGTATTACATGTTTACATACTAATTTAAAATACAATGAAATAAAATGAGGTGTGAATTATTATTATATTGCTTCAATATCTTTCAATCAATATTTTTGCCACTTTTTTTAAAATGTAATGTGTTTATACCAACAAGTCTTTTTACTTGTATAACACTTAAGATAATTAAAATACCGAATAGATCTTTTTCCTTTGAATTTTTACTCTTTTTTGTATGAAACTAAACCATTTTTCAATCTTAATTAAATGCTATGAAATCATGATAAAATTAAAGGAAAATTTTATATTTGTAGTTTGACAAATAGTCATATTTGATTGTGATTTTTTGAAATGTTATTTAGAGATTTAAAAGTTAAATCAAGAAAAAATGAGAATTAGCCTTGTATACCGCCACGTAGTTGTAAAATTCATGCATTAAACTTTCCCTCGATAACTCAGGTTGTTGGGTTATAATTTAACCCTTGTAGCTGTGGATTGTATTAAACACTGATTTGCTGATATATTATGAACTGTTGCAGTTCTTATTACAATCACTAATTTGTCACTAAGTTATAAGTGAAGACGAAAAATTTATTGGTTATTTATTATACATGTTAAGCGGACTTTACTTTTAAAGTAAACAACTAAGGGTAGCAACCATTCCGGGTAAAGCTTAATGCCCTAAAGGTTGTCACCTTTATGGCCAATATAATAAAACGAAAATACGTCCGAACAAGCCCCAATAACCAAAAAAATGGTTACAGTTTTCTCAAATCTCTCGATTTTACTTGAAGCTCATAAATTTTAAACTTCATAGCATAATATAATATATTTTATGGTGGTTCAATCAATCGTTCTACCCGTGCCGTTGATGTTGAGTTCTGAAACACCCTATATATAATAGATAGATAGATAGGTAGATATTTGTTATAAGTTAACAATTACAAAATAGCAATATTTGAATAACAATTGAAATCGTATACCTACTCTACATAAGAAGCTTTAAAAAATGTGCTAAAAATTGAACACCCACACCAGAATTAAAAGTTTAAAATGAACTTTGTTAACTTATTGTTAGGTCCAAAATTTTATATTACACTGGAGACATATAATTCATTCTGTAAATTTATACGACAAACTTTAAGATTTCTCTCTAAATATCCTTAATATATATATATATATATATATATATATATATATATATATATATATATATCATATTTTTTTAAAAAAGCATTTGTAGTCAAGAATTGAGTATCGTGTATCGAAGAGGATCAAAAGATCAAACTTCCACACGCAGATTTGAATGATTTATAAACGACAAAGGGTCAAGGAGCTCTCATGCTTATAAATTAAGCAATTACGAATCGAAGGAAAATACAGTTTTCCTATTGACATTACGCACTTGATCTTTTTCTATCGACATATAGTTCATTTAGTATGATTGTCATTAAAAAGTAAATAAGAAATTATATGAAGTAGCGATAAACAACGCGGGCTAACAACTCCTAATATCGGGTTCAATCTTAACATTGCCAGCTCGGTATCAAGCAATATGATATCATATTTTCACTTGGAATCATAGTAAAAATGGTATTTTGGGGACATTGCTGCAACACACGCACATAACTATTATAGATAAATCTAATATATATCGCTCTTCTCGTAAATTAGTAGGAAAAGTCTATAAACAGCTAATAGGACAAGTAATTATAAGTAGTTCTTCTGGTTGCTGTTCAAACAAATGAAATCAATATAATTAAAATTTATGTTAGTAAATAGTTAATAAATATGATATTTAAGTATTTATGGTAATAAGAAAATTTAATTATGCATTATATGTATACACCTGGTTAACTTATGGGACAGTCCTGGATTCCCACCTAGCATCCAGGATTTTTTCAGAAGCAACATTTGTCCCGAATTGTTCAGAAATTTTGCGAAAGTTCTTGTATCAATAATTATTTTAAATAAATTTTAACTAAAATTATTTTTATAAAATTTTACGCACAACTAAAAAAGTTATGATTTACTGAATTGAATTATGAGGAAGTTAGTACAGAACTATTGTTCATAAAAGGATGAAGTGTTGCATTCAGAAATATGTAAAAAAAACTGCATTTTATTATTCTTTAAATAGTATTTTATTAAAAAATAATTTAAAAAAGGAAATAAATTAATTAAATTAACTATCTTCCGGTACAAAATGTCGCTCCGGATTTGAAATAAGAAAATGTTGTAACATCAATAGTATAGGTACCAGTTGTTTCATTGTATTTGCTGTTTTATTTATTACCGAATTCAAAACACATATTTTGAATTAATGAATGGATGAATATTGATATAATTTTGGTTGCCGAGAATAGTTCGCCTAAACATGATTGTGTAAGATCTTGTTATCAAACGTATAATCTTCAATTGGGATCATTGCTAGCATGTTAATTTAGCTCATGAATAGTGATTTGTATTAATAACACGACAACCACGTAAATTACGTTTCTGATAATAGAATTTATCTACCTAGTTTTATTACTTACATATAAACTTTGGAGTAATATTTGAGCATAAACTTTGTGATAATAAATTATATTAGTTTGACAAGTAAGAACTTTTGTTATATAATTGTTAAAATATAACGGCACAATTATAATAAAAATTTATAAATTTAAATTTATCTATTGATATAAGTATAAGTACTAATTTACCTTAAGGCAAATTGCTAGTACTTCCCGTACCAAAAATTAAATTTTTTAAAAACTAGATTTTTGAAAAAATTTAAATTTTTGAAAGCAATCGCACTGCTTTAGTTGCATAGAGACGGAATATGGAAGCGCGTAAGCGCCGCGTTGCCGTCTAACGGACAAGCGATGTTACGGAACCCATAGATAAGTAAACAACCACATTGATACCATTATTGAAATCACCATAAAATATCTGATAATTTGATGTGCATATGTCTAATGATCATTTTTGACCGCCAAATGACATTTTTTACTACATCTCCAAAACCGCTAGACCTGCCTTCCCAGAAATTCAATCAGTTCTTCATCTTGTCAATGCTTTTTGAATTATTAAAATCGGACGCTATAAGTATAAATATTAATACAAGTATAAGTATAAGTATGAATGCAAGTGTAAGTACAAGTATAAATACAAAGCCCAAAAATAAATACAAGTACAGGCACAAGTATAAATACAGTACAAGCATAAGTATGAATACATGTAAAAGCATAAGTGTAATTACGAGTACAAGTATAAATACAAGAACAAGTATAAATACAAGTACAACTATAACTATAAGTATAACTATCAGTACAACTATAATTTTAACGATTAGTATAACTATAGGCATAACTATAAATATAACTATGATCATAACTATAAATGTAAGTATAAGTTCTATAGCAATCAATAAAAATTCAAGTGCTCTATACACTAGATTATTCATAACTCTCTAAATTAATGGATTAAATATTTGTTTACTCAAGTTTTTGATATTTAGAATTGCGTTACTGAATATTTTAACTTGGAATTATTTTGAATGTAATTAGTAAGTAATTTTCAAGAACTTCTTTAAGCAAAATATCAACGCAGATGTGCCTTTGGTAAGTGAAGTAAAGAAATGGTGGTTAAAACATTTAACAATTTAACAATTTTAGAAACAAATATTAGTTAAAATTTGATTTCTTATTTTAGTAATCGTTTATTTTAGTAAAAAATTCAGAGATCAAAACGTTTATTTTCTGAAGATGGCAAAAAACACTAGATCGGAACACTAAAATATCACTGCATGAGGATTAAATATAGCTCTATTTAATTTTACGTGAAAGCAAATAAGAAGCAAACTCAGTTTATTCGAAAACAACAATGTCAAAAGTCAATTATTTCCTGTTTTCTTTAAGAATAATTTGTGTTTTACCCTGGAGACATTTAAAATTATACATTGAAGTGAAATAAAAAAAAAATTAAACATCAGATTTTCTAAGGTCGAAGTTTCTGATGCAATTTGCATCTGGCCCCCGGCGACAGCGCAAGCAATCTCCAGTAGACGGTTAAGTTGAATGTTTTGCTTTTGCAACACAAGGATGAGGCGTACACACCTGTACGTGATCGAAAACACATCGATTTTCTAGAATCAACTTTGTTTATATTTTATTATCCGTACAATTAAAGTTATCTAATAAATTTTTCAAATATTCTTACGTAACAATAGTCATTATCATTGCAGGACATTGCTGACATATAATAATACGCAAAGAGTTATTAAAATTATTGTAAATCAAGATCTTATTAAAAAGAGTAAAAAATAATGAATTTATTTAATGATCAAAAGCCACTTATCACCTGATAGATAGTTCGAAATAAATTCTAACAATATTGGGTGGGTTTACACGTGGATCAATGGTAAGCGCTATTGAATTTAATTCAGAGGTCCCAGAATCAAGCAGTAGTGACATCGGTCTTTACTTAAAAATCAACATGGCAATATATTTCCAAGCGGAAAGAGCTCTTACCCGACATTTTGCATCAATCAAAACTCATAACTATTCTGGAAATTATAATAATAAAATTCATCACACAGAGATATATCCAAGTCAAATCATAACAAATTATGGGATAAAAGTTCTAATGACTGCTTCACAAATAACATAAAAACATAAATATTGACTCACACAAGGACTCACATCGTTTGATATAATTAGGAAAAATATTTGTCAAAAAAAAAAAACTAGGGAAAAATAGGAAATCATATAAAACCTTTATTGTTACAATGAGTAAACGTTACTGCTCTTTTTAGGACTTTTCAGTTGGGGGAGGACAATGGCTATTAAATACTTCAGTATTGTAATCACCCTTAATAGTCATCTAAATTATCTGGTAATACTTGTGAGGGTTAGAAGATATACAATTCCATATTGGTATTAATACTATTTGACAATAAATAATATTTATTACATAATCAAGTTCAAAGCCCAAGAAATCAATTGACGGAAGCTCTCGCTGCATAATAAAGTACTGCTGTACAAATGCGTCATAAAACCCGTTTGGACTTACGGAATCGAGCTATGGGGATGCGTGAGCAAATCCAATATAGTAATGATGCAAAGATGTCAAAACAAAATACTAAGAAATATAGTCAAAGTACCGTGGTACACAACTAACCATACGTCACAGATGTCATCAAGGACAGAAGCTCAATTTACCTCACAAAATTTGAGTGCCACTACAACCAGCTCTTTACTTCTCAAAACATCTCTACATCACTAACGAGACTGAAATGATGCTGGCCAAGCGACCTTAAATGAAACACTAGACTTCACTCATTGGAGTGAACTTTAGATAATTATTTTTTTTATATTTCTTTCTTCCATTATTTTTTGGTGACTTTCCAGGTGACAATACTCGATGCCGTTACAGATTGCATGAATAGTTGTTTTCTATCTTCTGTGCGACTGTGTTTTCTTATAAAAACCAGTTAGTGTTTAGAAAAGTTTTGAATGTAAAGCAAATAAAATATACAAAAATTTCGTGCTGTTTAAAAAACGTAAGTTTGTACTTTATTATTCATAGTTGCTTTAAGATAATTAAAATTAAAAGTATTTTTATAGGCAGG
This sequence comes from Ctenocephalides felis, assembly GCF_003426905.1. Lineage (NCBI taxonomy): Eukaryota > Metazoa > Arthropoda > Insecta > Siphonaptera > Pulicidae > Ctenocephalides > Ctenocephalides felis. Next base: position 41,314,885 of record NW_020538040.1, on the reverse strand, counting down.
ACAGATTCTTTAGTAATATCTTTGCTACAGATATGTATATAGGTTTCCATTAATTACTGACCAAAAAAATATGAACGTCAGAGATTCCATAAAAAAAGTGATTGATACAGAAGGGTTATTATAACAACTGTTGTTGACGTAAGTGTTGACTCAGTTCACGCTTGTGTTGAAAAGTCGGTATATGTAAAATGCAATGATGAAGATGAATAGGAATAACACTATAATTAATATAAACAATCCAAAGGGATTGGTTTTTTAGTATCTGCTCGAGCACTTACTATACTCAAATCTAAAGGTAATATCTTTGACCAGATATTATATGAATACAATAAAACTCATAATCAACAGCTTACCAGTTACCAGTTTTATTGGGTTGTCTATTATTTCTAAAAACAAGGACAACTAGCTGTAAGTGGAATTATGTCTTAAGGCAATTAAGGCATCGTGCCTTAAGGCAAATTGCTGGAACTTCCCGTACCAAAAATTATTATTTTTTTAAAAACGATTAACATTTTTGGAAAAAAATTACTTTGAAAAAATAAGATTTTTGAGAAACTATAAATTGGACAAAAAATTAGTTTTTAATAAAAAAAAAAAATTAAAAAAAAAAATTTTTTTTAATTTTTTTTTTTTGAAAAAATTTTTTTTTCTTTTTATTTTGACATATTGTGGAAGATCTGAACTTTTTTTCAAAGCAATCGTACTGCTTTATCTGCATAGGGACAAAATATAAAGCGCGTCGCTGTCTAACGCATAAGCATTGGTACGGAACCCATAGGAATGTTAACAAGATGTATACTTATTGTTAAAATCTCTATAAAATATTTGATAATTTGATGTGCATATGTTCAATGATCATTTTTGACCGCCAAATGGCTGATTTTTTTACTTTTTCCTCCATATTTCCGAAACCGCTAGACCTACCTTCATGAAAATTTTATCGATTCTTCATCTTGTCAATACAAGTGAAATTATTTAAATCGGACGCTCCGTTCTCTTAAAAACTGAGTTACCATTCTCGGCACTTTTTGCCCCGTATCTTCGGAACGGCTAGACCTGCCTTTGCCAAAAACTAATCAGCACGTCTCCTTATCAATACGAATCGAATGTTTTTTGAATTATTCAAATCGGTTGATCCGTGTTCCCGAAATCGTCGACGTAAATTTGTATCCGCACATACATACACACACGTACATACATACATACATACATACATACATACATACATACACACACACACACACACACACACACATACATCCATTTTTTTCTAAGGTATGCCAAAATGTTCAGAAACCTTGGAAACGTAAAGATATATAAAAATTTTCATTTTCGATTTTTTTGCGATTACTATAACTCGCCCTACGGGAAGTTAAAAAATGGAATGGGAATAATGATTCAAAAGACTTTCAACAACAAATAAGTTTTGTAATTTTACTGTTGTTCAACGGTCAAAGCGTACAAGCTTATTTTCTCGATCTTTGAGATAAACTATTACAAAAGTGTAAATTTGGATAAATATGAAATTAAGAGGACTGATATTAAACTTGATATTGAACTTAAACTGACATTAAGAGAAGTTACTGTGTTACCTTATATGACTAACGTAAATATAAAATATATCAAATATTATAAAAAAAAATTCTTAGTATTTAGCCATATTCGATAAATACATCACTAGAATTTAATTTATATTTCGAATTTCAAATTATTTCACTAGAGGAATTCTTTTGACCAATCAAATATCAGAAGAATATTAATTATCATAAATTGATAATCTTTAGCACACTATTAGAATGACATGTTTTAGAAAATGATACTTAATCGCAATAATTATCTTTCCGTAGGGTGAGTTATAGTAATCGCAAAAAATCGAAAATAATTTTTATATTTTAACGTTACAAAGCCTTTTGAACGTTTTGGCATACCTTAGAAAAAATGGATGTATGAGTTCTTGTGTGTGCCGATAAAATTTTTGTCGACAATTTTGACAGTACGGATCAATCAATTTGAATGATTCAAAAAAACAGTCGATTCCTATTGACGGAAAGACGTGCTGACTTGTGTACCCTATGCGCACTCTTTTTTTTGAATCATGCTAATCGGATAATCCGCTCTATAAAAAAACTGCACGCCTAGACGTGCCTTTCGCAAAAACTAAATATTTAGTACGACTCGTGGTTAGTACGATCTAAATTGTTTTTTGAATCATTGGCGAGAAAGAAAAAAAATGAAAACAAAATTATTACACATTATTAAATTTTCTATAAACTATCTGATATTATATTACCTAATCATTCAAATCGATTGATCCGTGCTCTCGAAATCGTCGACGAAAATTTGTATCCAAATGTGCACATATGGACGTACTACATACACGTATACACACTCATATATCCATTTTTTCCAAATGTTCAGGAGACTTCGAAACCTAAAAATTTATAAAAAAATTAATTTTCATTTGTTTGCGATTACTATAACTTACCCTACGGGAAGTTAATTAATATGATAGAAATTCAATGTGTCAGGAAACAAAAATAGTGCACTTCAGACATTTTTTATTATTTTATTTTTCATTTTATGTTTATTAATTTTTTCTGCACGTATACAAAAATTTCATTCCGGAATAAACGTTTAACACAATTGAATCTTAATATTAAGCAGAATTCTTTTTTGGCATAGGCTCAAGTGTATCGTGATAAATATTTTATAAGCGCATACACATTTTCGGGTTATAGTAGAACATCCGGTTTGGCGGTTAGCACGCGCTTGGGATTCATAAAGGATCTTCATTAATAATTAGGACTTGTTTTACGGGAGACAGTTTTGTAGTGTGTTTTAAGACAAACATGAACCATTTGAATCGAAAGTAATTAGCGGACAACAATATAAAATCATTAATAAAATACCTGCCAGTAAAACGCCTGGACAAGTGAAATTTAAAGAAAACCAACCCTCATTCATTGGGATGCGATTAAGGACCTAATAACACGCACCGAAAAGGAAACTTGCAACACAAACAAAATCAAATCGAGCTTATAAAAAACAGTCAAGCATGAAATGAGTTCGTTTATTACATGTATTTAGAAAAACAAAAGTGGGATAAGTTTGATTAAGTTGTGCTCAGTAAAGAAATAATTTTGTATTATTTAAAATAAAGGAAAACGTATGGCATTTACTAAATCAAGATTTAGATGATTTTTAATTTTCTAATTTTTTATATTAAAATATATAAATTTTTACGTTTTTCAAAGATTACGTTTACGTTTATACATCAATAAGTATAATAATATCAAAAAGTAACGAATGTACTTAAATGAATAACATTGGGTACTAGTGATGGAACTGTTTATGAAGATACTGCCGTTATTGGTTACATCCATTTGGGGTTTTTCCTTTTGAGTTAAAACTTTCCAAAATTGTATTTATGCATTATTTCTCCGAAAAAACCCTATAAAATCTCTTTTTAAAACCGAAGAAATTTTGCATAGGTACGACTAAGGTCTCATGGTCGTCGAAGTTTCAAATTAAAATGAATGGATGAAATTAAAACGGTTTTCAAACTATCAAATTAAGACTACTACTTCTGTGTATTTCAATAAGTTTTTAGTTTTTTCATAAATTATAAATTTTGAGAACTTTCTGATAGTTACGTAAATGCATTAATTAAAACATATTATACATGCAAATAATTTTTTAAATGATATATATATTTAAATAGTTATATATTTTCTAAGACTTTATTAGAATGTTCATTGTTTAGATTCTTGATCATTCTAGATATGGGACAGTTTTTTATTATTACTAACAAATTGTAATTGAAAATTTAATTCACGTTTCAAAGGTTTCGGAACATTTTGACGTATCTTACCATACATGCATTTGCGCGTATGTGTATGTATGGATTCAAATTTTCAGTCAATGATTTTGAAATCACGGATCAACCGATTTGGACAATTCAAATTACATTCAATTCGCATTGATGGGGAGACGTGCTGATAAGTTTCTGGCAAAGGCAGGTCAAGCAGTTTCAAAGATTTTGGGCAGAAAGGAAAAAAAACCAATTAAGTTATTAAGAGAACGGAGCGTCCAATTTGAATAATTCGACAAACATTTTATTTGTATTGATAGAAAGAAGAACTGGTTGAATTTTTGGAATGAAAAAAGTAAAAAAAATGCCGTTTGGCGATCAAAAATGATCATTAGATATATGAACATTAAATTATCAGATATTTTATAGAGATTTTAGTAATGAGTACAAATTTTGTTTACATTTATATAGGTTTTGTATCAACCCTTGAAAATCTTCATTGCGTATTCAAAAAAGATACGCAGCACGATCGCTTTGAAAAAAAAATAAGAATTTTCAAGAAAATGTCAAAATATAAAAAAATATTGAACATTTGTATAAAAAGTCAATTTTTCTCAAAAAATTCAAAATTGTCGAAAATCTATTTATAAAAAATTTGATTCTTTTTAAATCATTTAAAGCATGATGCCATGCACCACCAGTTTGTCGTATCCTGCAGTCCGTGCTGCAAATTGGCAATTATTGGCAAATTGATTGTATGAACTAAAAAAAAATTATTTCAAATTTGAAGTAGAAACAAAAACAAAATATCTTCAAAGCTTAGTGCTTGTATGAGCGAGTACCTAGTGCGCGGACGATTTCACTGAACTCGAACCGAATCAATCAGAATGTTTCAGAGAAGGAAGCATCTTGAATTGATAACCAAGATACGATACAAAGGACGAGAGCAAAGTTTCTTTTGAATTCAGTTCGCGAAAGAAGTGTCCGCGAGACGATTCACAACTGACAATGCACGTTTTGTGAAACGTCGACGGAAAAGACCACGATCGTTTTTTATTATCTCCCGTAAGTTTAGCCACAGAAAGGATGGTGTCTAATATACAGAACTGTCACAAAAATCAATCAGGAGCCAGTCTGAAGATGTAATTTATTCATTTTATCTAGCAATCAAGTCGTCTTTAATAACATCAAATATATATTCAATAATTGATATGTAACTGTCAGCATATGCAACTTGTTTTGCTCTGGAATTTTTTTGCCTAATTTGAAAAAGATAAATGAATATATCATGCAACTAGTGATAAGTGATTTTATGATAATTCCCAAGTTTTTGTCTGTATATTGATAAAACAAAAAACTTGTTAACAAACATCCATCCGAATATAAAAAAAAGAGTGCGGGTAAAGTTCATACGCGATTGAAGTAAAACTTATTTGCTACTGTACAAGATGGCATTTAAATAAAAATAACTACATCATATTTGAATTTGAATAATGTTTATTAGTAATATGATAACACTCGTGATGCACACATTTACTAGCGTCAACCATTATACATATTTATACAATTATAAATTATAAATTATATATTTATAATAGCATTAAAAATATGTATAATATTTAAAAACAATATTGTAATTAAAGTCATACTTCAAATAAGACATGATCGGTTTGCCATTGTAATGAACATTTAGAAATGAACATTCATTAGAGAAATGAATAATTGCTGATTAATAAATTCTATAATATTCGTTCACACAGTGGATTATGTTAAACAAAGCCTAAACAAATATTGTTTTCGTAACTTCACTCATCATGTATTTGTGTTTGAAGAACTTCATGTAAATAAAATTAACATACATTCATTGACTGCTTGTATTTTTTACGTTTTCGCTGTAATATCTGTTTTGCCTAAAATATTTTCCATTGTAATAACTTCGAAGATTTGTAGAAACTACGAATAATATAAAAATAATTTTTAATCAATAAACTTACTAATCATTAATCTTATTAATCAATATTTTCAAAGAACAGGGTAAAATATTCTTCTGATTCAAGCATTTTTTATTAAATCAAAATTTGTACTACGATGTAACTTTAAAATGTTTATATATCTATGCCGATTTCCTTGTTGATATCGGTACGCATACAACGACAGATTTCTATTCACATACGCGACGGCTAATCACAATCGACCCGTATAGAAATGATAACATCGAGAGCGAATGACAAATCATCAGCAGTCGACTCTTATCTTATCTTATCTGCTGTAACGCACTTCCGTTGCATTTGTACGGATTTACACCCTAGTCGCGCCTGAAGAAGTTTTACTTCAAAAAGCAAAAAAAGTAAGATATGTTTAAAAAAACAATTTAAAACAAAATTATACTTTTCTCAGCGGAAACAAAACACACAAACAGTTAATACACAACACAAAACAAAAACAACAAACAATATAATTGGTTTGGTTTTCACAATATAATTGCTCAAAATCAAATTGAACCTTTGTTAATCTACTTTTTCTATATGAAATTTAAAGTTATTTGACAATAATAATGCAAGCCGAAATTTTATGCAAGATCAATTTTGTAATACCTGTCAAAAATGACGCACCTGCACAATTCTGTTTACTCCGTCGGCCAAGGTACAGTATGACAATGCAGGGTGGTTTGCATGTCGAGACAAAGAAATGTATTAATATCATTTAAGTATGATTAATTTTTTGATTATTTTTTTTAAACTTTTTCATGTTGACATATTATATCACATTAGTATTATAACTATTTATGAGTCAAGATTAATATATTTCAAAATTTATAATGAACTTTCTCACAATTTAAACATTTATGCTCGAGTTATTTTATACTCGATGCATCAAAGTTAGCTGTTACATTTTTTCTTTCAGCGTTATATTTTATAAATTACATTTTGAAATACTACCAACTATAGTTTTCTTACGGAACTTTCTTGTAGACGCCATAATTTCAATAACTATAAATACGACGACATTTCGAAACTTTCAAAAACTTTGTTTTGCCATTACTGTAAAAGTTTTATACCAACTGTAACCTGTGGACTTCTTCGTAACGCTCGTATATAATTAATTATTTTGCGCTCAAAAACGAGTTTGTACTATTAATCTATTGATTTAGACCAGTGATTCCCAAAGTGGTCCACATGGACCCCCAGGGGTCCATGTCAACTTTCAAGGGGTCCACGGCGGCAAAAACGAAATTTGGGGGTCCACGGCAGTGGATTACAATAAATACACCATGATAAAATCTATTTATTTACGTTAAACGATAATATAATACAAAGATTTACAATAAATCTTTTGATATAGTTGGCAATATTTAGAAATGATTCAAGAAGAAAAGAAAAAAATACATATTTATATAAAGTGTGTAAGTTGTAGCATGTAGGCATTCGAGTTGTGGTTAAACTATATGCTGGCTGTTGAAAAGCTTAAGTTTGGTAAGATTTTTGCCCTTAGAATTTATAAATACCAAATATAGGGGTTTAAATGGCAATTTAACGAAGTGTGACATAGATACCACTTATTTGGATTCGATAAACAAAATTTTATTTGAATTTTAGTCCCTTCAGCAACGGATTTGGACTCAAGTGTTTTGAACTAAACTTTTAGATATTTAAATTACACAGGTAATTTTGTGCTTTGGTGGACAGTAAATTACAGATATAATTTATTTCTGGGTTGGTTATTGAAGAAAGTTGCTTATATGAAATGTTTACTGGGTTTGGTAGTGCTTAATGATGTTTCTGATTATTATAGCAGTTCTACCATCAGTTGTTCCACGTGGATTAATGTTGTAACTGGTTGCATGGCATCGTACCTTAAGGCAAATTGCTGGAACTTCCCGTACCGTGAATTAAATTTTTTAAAAAACTTTGAAATTTTTTTGAAAACATTAAAAAATAGATTTTTGAGAATTTTAAAATTTCGGAAAAAATTTGACTTTTTTGAAAAATTTGATTTTTTTTATATATCGATTTTTTTTATATGTACTTTTAATTTTTCTGAAAATTTTGAACTTTTTTTTAAAGCAATCGTGTTGCGTTGCTGTTTTAGAGATAAAATATCGAAGCGCGTAAGCGCCGCATCGCAGTCCAACGGATCGACATTGATACGGAACCCATAGAAATGTCAACAAAATTTATACTTATTATTAAAATCTCTATAAAATGTCTGATAATTTGATATGCATTTGTCTAATGATCATTTTTGACCGCCAAATGGCATTTTTTTTACTTTTTTCATTCGATCTATGAAACCGCTAGACCTGCCTTCGAAAAATTATTACACTATATATAAAAATGTTCATTTTCGATTTTTTTGCGATTACTATAACTTACCCTACGGGGAGTTAAAAATCAAATTTGCTTATTTAAAAAAAGTCTAAGTTAGTAAAGCGTATTTTCTAAAATAACATATGATCAATTCGATGATGTATTAAAAATAAATATAAAGCCGCTATTCATTACTTAAGTTTTGAAACTACACTCATTAATATATTTATCTTAGCAAAGTCCATTTTAAATTCATTTTGTTGCTCGATATATTAAGTTGAGCATAGGACGATCTGTTAATAGTATCACAAATAACAAATATATGTTACGTCAAAAAATAAAATAAAATAATAAAGTAAAATCATCAAAATCGGAAACAAAAAATTTTCATCCAAAATCGGAATACAATACTTGACCCTAGGGTCATGCTATAATTTCAGTTTTTTCTTCTTTATTCGGCAAACGTTGAGAATATTAAAATGCAGTTCTTTTCATGTTATTTTAGCCCACAAGACAATTCACCTGACGTTTAATTGAAGCTTCTACGTGCCCGGAAAGTCTATGAAAAATTAAAAAAACTAACTAATTTTTCATCCATTTTTTGGGCATTTTTACTCATGAAATCTTTAATCGATTATAACTTTTGAACAACTCATCATAGAACATTGATGATTTCAGGTGAAATATTCTAAATCAAGAGATCTTTTACCTAGTATAAAATTCTACATAGTATGAAATTTTTCAAAATACCTCTTGCCGTTCGCAAGATATACCCCAAAAACAGTTTCAAATTTTCAACTTTGAAACAGTTAAACGCCTATATCTCAAAAAATATTAAACATAGGGTCATGGTGTGTATGAATGAAATATGCGCATTTAAAATATGTATCTGCAGGTGTAAAAATTTTTATGATAACTCCAACCGTTTCCGAGATATTCGCTAAAACCCAATCGCTCCTTGTCACATATTAAAAATGCGTTTTTCTCGAAAACTATTTGAAGTGCGACCGAAATTTTTTAATAGCATTTTCCTTATGTCATAAGGTATCAACATTATGAAAATCATCAAAATCGGAAACAAAAAATTTTCATCCAAAATCGGAATACAATACGTGACCCTAAGGGTCATGCTATAATTTCAGTTTTTTCTTATTTATTCGGCAACCATTGAGAATATTAAAATGCAGTTTTTTTCACGTTTTTCTAGCCCACAAGACAATTCACCTGACGTTTGATTGAAGCTTCTACGTGCCCGGGAAGTCTGTGAAAAATTAAAAAAACTAACAAATTTTTCGTCCATTTTTGAGCATTTTTTACTCATGAAATCTTTAAGCGCTCATAACTTTTGAACGATTCATCATAGGATATTGATGTTACCAGGCGAAATATTCTAAATCAAAAGATCTTTAACCCAGTGTAAAAAGTTTTAAGATACCTCTTACCGTTCGCGAGATATACGCAAAAAACGGTTTCAATTTTTTAAGTTTGAATTAGTTAAACGCCTATATCTCGGAAAATATTTAACATAGGATCATGACGTATATGAATGAAATATGCGTATTTAAAATGTGTACAAGCTGGTGCAAAAATTTTTGTGATAGCTCTAACCGTTTCCGAGATATTTGCAAAAAACCAATTTTTTTTAATAATATTGAAATATTAAAAATGCGTTTTTCTCGAAAACTATTGGAAGTGCGATCGAAATTTTTTAATGGCATTTTCCTGAGGTCCTAAGGCACCTACGGTGCAAAAGCCATCGAAATCGGACGCAATTTTTTTTTCCCTCATCGGAACACAATTCATGACCCTAGGGTCATGGTATGATTTCAGTTTTTTCTTATTTATTCGGGAACCGTTGAGAATATTAAAATGCGGATTTTTTCACGTTATTCTAGCCCACAAGACAGTTCACCTGACGTTTGATTGAAGCTTCTACGTGCCCGGGAAGTCTGTGAAAAATTAAAAAAACTAACAAATTTTTCGTCCATTTTTGAGCATTTTTTACTCATGAAATCTTTAAGCGCTCATAACTTTTGAACGATTCATCATAGGATATTGATGTTACCAGGCGAAATATTCTAAATCAAAAGATCTTTAACCCAGTGTAAAAAGTTTTAAGATACCTCTTACCGTTCGCGAGATATACGCAAAAAACGGTTTCAATTTTTTAAGTTTGAATTAGTTAAACGCCTATATCTCGGAAAATATTTAACATAGGATCATGACGTATATGAATGAAATATGCGTATTTAAAATGTGTACAAGCTGGTGCAAAAATTTTTGTGATAGCTCTAAGCGTTTCCGAGATATTTGCAAAAAACCAATTTTTTTAATAATATTGAAATATTAAAAATGCGTTTTTCTCGAAAACTATTGTAAGTGCGATCGAAATTTTTTAATGGCATTTTCCTGAGGTCATAAGGCACCTACGGTGCAAAAGCCATCGAAATCGGACGCAATTTTTTTTTCCCCTCATCGGAACACAATTCATGACCCTAGGGTCATGGTATGATTTCAGTTTTTTCTTATTTATTCGGGAACCGTTGAGAATATTAAAATGCGGATTTTTTCACGTTATTCTAGCCCACAAGACAGTTCACCTGACGTTTGATTGAAGCTTCTACGTGCCCGGGAAGTCTGTGAAAAATTAAAAAAACTAACAAATTTTTCGTCCATTTTTGAGCATTTTTTACTCATGAAATCTTTAAGCGCTCATAACTTTTGAACGATTCATCATAGGATATTGATGTTACCAGGCGAAATATTCTAAATCAAAAGATCTTTAACCCAGTGTAAAAAGTTTTAAGATACCTCTTACCGTTCGCGAGATATACGCAAAAAACGGTTTCAATTTTTTAAGTTTGAATTAGTTAAACGCCTATATCTCGGAAAATATTTAACATAGGATCATGACGTATATGAATGAAATATGCGTATTTAAAATGTGTACAAGCTGGTGCAAAAATTTTTGTGATAGCTCTAACCGTTTCCGAGATATTTGCAAAAAACCAATTTTTTTTAATAATATTGAAATATTAAAAATGCGTTTTTCTCGAAAACTATTGGAAGTGCGATCGAAATTTTTTAATGGCATTTTCCTGAGGTCATAAGGCACCTACGGTGCAAAAGCCATCGAAATCGGACGCAATTTTTTTTTCCCCTCATCGGAACACAATTCATGACCCTAGGGTCATGGTATGATTTCAGTTTTTTCTTATTTATTCGGGAACCGTTGAGAATATTAAAATGCGGATTTTTTCACGTTATTCTAGCCCACAAGACAGTTCACCTGACGTTTGATTGAAGCTTCTACGTGCCCGGGAAGTCTGTGAAAAATTAAAAAAACTAACAAATTTTTCGTCCATTTTTGAGCATTTTTTACTCATGAAATCTTTAAGCGCTCATAACTTTTGAACGATTCATCATAGGATATTGATGTTACCAGGCGAAATATTCTAAATCAAAAGATCTTTAACCCAGTGTAAAAAGTTTTAAGATACCTCTTACCGTTCGCGAGATATACGCAAAAAACGGTTTCAATTTTTTAAGTTTGAATTAGTTAAACGCCTATATCTCGGAAAATATTTAACATAGGATCATGACGTATATGAATGAAATATGCGTATTTAAAATGTGTACAAGCTGGTGCAAAAATTTTTGTGATAGCTCTAACCGTTTCCGAGATATTTGCAAAAAACCAATTTTTTTTAATAATATTGAAATATTAAAAATGCGTTTTTCTCGAAAACTATTGGAAGTGCGATCGAAATTTTTTAATGGCATTTTCCTGAGGTCATAAGGCACCTACGGTGCAAAAGCCATCGAAATCGGACGCAATTTTTTTTTCCCCTCATCGGAACACAATTCATGACCCTAGGGTCATGGTATGATTTCAGTTTTTTCTTATTTATTCGGGAACCGTTGAGAATATTAAAATGCGGATTTTTTCACGTTATTCTAGCCCACAAGACAGTTCACCTGACGTTTGATTGAAGCTTCTACGTGCCCGGGAAGTCTGTGAAAAATTAAAAAAACTAACAAATTTTTCGTCCATTTTTGAGCATTTTTTACTCATGAAATCTTTAAGCGCTCATAACTTTTGAACGATTCATCATAGGATATTGATGTTACCAGGCGAAATATTCTAAATCAAAAGATCTTTAACCCAGTGTAAAAAGTTTTAAGATACCTCTTACCGTTCGCGAGATATACGCAAAAAACGGTTTCAATTTTTTAAGTTTGAATTAGTTAAACGCCTATATCTCGGAAAATATTTAACATAGGATCATGACGTATATGAATGAAATATGCGTATTTAAAATGTGTACAAGCTGGTGCAAAAATTTTTGTGATAGCTCTAACCGTTTCCGAGATATTTGCAAAAAAACATTTTTTTTTTAATAATATTGAAATATTAAAAATGCGTTTTTCTCGAAAACTATTGGAAGTGCGATCGAAATTTTTTAATGGCATTTTCCTGAGGTCATAAGGCACCTACGGTGCAAAAGCCATCGAAATCGGACGCAATTTTTTTTTCCCCTCATCGGAACACAATTCATGACCCTAGGGTCATGGTATGATTTCAGTTTTTTCTTATTTATTCGGGAACCGTTGAGAATATTAAAATGCGGATTTTTTCACGTTATTCTAGCCCACAAGACAGTTCACCTGACGTTTGATTGAAGCTTCTACGTGCCCGGGAAGTCTGTGAAAAATTAAAAAAACTAACAAATTTTTCGTCCATTTTTGAGCATTTTTTACTCATGAAATCTTTAAGCGCTCATAACTTTTGAACGATTCATCATAGGATATTGATGTTACCAGGCGAAATATTCTAAATCAAAAGATCTTTAACCCAGTGTAAAAAGTTTTAAGATACCTCTTACCGTTCGCGAGATATACGCAAAAAACGGTTTCAATTTTTTAAGTTTGAATTAGTTAAACGCCTATATCTCGGAAAATATTTAACATAGGATCATGACGTATATGAATGAAATATGCGTATTTAAAATGTGTACAAGCTGGTGCAAAAATTTTTGTGATAGCTCTAACCGTTTCCGAGATATTTGCAAAAAACCAATTTTTTTTAATAATATTGAAATATTAAAAATGCGTTTTTCTCGAAAACTATTGGAAGTGCGATCGAAATTTTTTAATGGCATTTTCCTGAGGTCATAAGGCACCTACGGTGCAAAAGCCATCGAAATCGGACGCAATTTTTTTTTCCCCTCATCGGAACACAATTCATGACCCTAGGGTCATGGTATGATTTCAGTTTTTTCTTATTTATTCGGGAACCGTTGAGAATATTAAAATGCGGATTTTTTCACGTTATTCTAGCCCACAAGACAGTTCACCTGACGTTTGATTGAAGCTTCTACGTGCCCGGGAAGTCTGTGAAAAATTAAAAAAACTAACAAATTTTTCGTCCATTTTTGAGCATTTTTTACTCATGAAATCTTTAAGCGCTCATAACTTTTGAACGATTCATCATAGGATATTGATGTTACCAGGCGAAATATTCTAAATCAAAAGATCTTTACCCAGTGTAAAAAGTTTTAAGATACCTCTTACCGTTCGCGAGATATACGCAAAAAACGGTTTCAATTTTTTAAGTTTGAATTAGTTAAACGCCTATATCTCGGAAAATATTTAACATAGGATCATGACGTATATGAATGAAATATGCGTATTTAAAATGTGTACAAGCTGGTGCAAAAATTTTTGTGATAGCTCTAACCGTTTCCGAGATATTTGCAAAAAACCAATTTTTTTTAATAATATTGAAATATTAAAAATGCGTTTTTCTCGAAAACTATTGGAAGTGCGATCGAAATTTTTTAATGGCATTTTCCTGAGGTCATAAGGCACCTACGGTGCAAAAGCCATCGAAATCGGACGCAATTTTTTTTTCCCCTCATCGGAACACAATTCATGACCCTAGGGTCATGGTATGATTTCAGTTTTTTCTTATTTATTCGGGAACCGTTGAGAATATTAAAATGCGGATTTTTTCACGTTATTCTAGCCCACAAGACAGTTCACCTGACGTTTGATTGAAGCTTCTACGTGCCCGGGAAGTCTGTGAAAAATTAAAAAAACTAACAAATTTTTCGTCCATTTTTGAGCATTTTTTACTCATGAAATCTTTAAGCGCTCATAACTTTTGAACGATTCATCATAGGATATTGATGTTACCAGGCGAAATATTCTAAATCAAAAGATCTTTAACCCAGTGTAAAAAGTTTTAAGATACCTCTTACCGTTCGCGAGATATACGCAAAAAACGGTTTCAATTTTTTAAGTTTGAATTAGTTAAACGCCTATATCTCGGAAAATATTTAACATAGGATCATGACGTATATGAATGAAATATGCGTATTTAAAATGTGTACAAGCTGGTGCAAAAATTTTTGTGATAGCTCTAACCGTTTCCGAGATATTTGCAAAAAACCAATTTTTTTTAATAATATTGAAATATTAAAAATGCGTTTTTCTCGAAAACTATTGTAAGTGCGATCGAAATTTTTAATGGCATTTTCCTGAGGTCATAAGGCACCTACGGTGCAAAAGCCATCGAAATCGGACGCAATTTTTTTTTCCCCTCATCGGAACACAATTCATGACCCTAGGGTCATGGTATGATTTCAGTTTTTTCTTATTTATTCGGGAACCGTTGAGAATATTAAAATGCGGATTTTTTCACGTTATTCTAGCCCACAAGACAGTTCACCTGACGTTTGATTGAAGCTTCTACGTGCCCGGGAAGTCTGTGAAAAATTAAAAAAACTAACAAATTTTTCGTCCATTTTTGAGCATTTTTTACTCATGAAATCTTTAAGCGCTCATAACTTTTGAACGATTCATCATAGGATATTGATGTTACCAGGCGAAATATTCTAAATCAAAAGATCTTTAACCCAGTGTAAAAAGTTTTAAGATACCTCTTACCGTTCGCGAGATATACGCAAAAAACGGTTTCAATTTTTTAAGTTTGAATTAGTTAAACGCCTATATCTCGGAAAATATTTAACATAGGATCATGACGTATATTTGCAAAAAACCAATTTTTTTTAATAATATTGAAATATTAAAAATGCGTTTTTCTCGAAAACTATTGGAAGTGCGATCGAAATTTTTTAATGGCATTTTCCTGAGGTCATAAGGCACCTACGGTGCAAAAGCCATCGAAATCGGACGCAATTTTTTTTTCCCCTCATCGGAACACAATTCATGACCCTAGGGTCATGGTATGATTTCAGTTTTTTCTTATTTATTCGGGAACCGTTGAGAATATTAAAATGCGGATTTTTTCACGTTATTCTAGCCCACAAGACAGTTCACCTGACGTTTGATTGAAGCTTCTACGTGCCCGGGAAGTCTGTGAAAAATTAAAAAAACTAACAAATTTTTCGTCCATTTTTGAGCATTTTTTACTCATGAAATCTTTAAGCGCTCATAACTTTTGAACGATTCATCATAGGATATTGATGTTACCAGGCGAAATATTCTAAATCAAAAGATCTTTAACCCAGTGTAAAAAGTTTTAAGATACCTCTTACCGTTCGCGAGATATACGCAAAAAACGGTTTCAATTTTTTAAGTTTGAATTAGTTAAACGCCTATATCTCGGAAAATATTTAACATAGGATCATGACGTATATGAATGAAATATGCGTATTTAAAATGTGTACAAGCTGGTGCAAAAATTTTTGTGATAGCTCTAACCGTTTCCGAGATATTTGCAAAAAACCAATTTTTTTTAATAATATTGAAATATTAAAAATGCGTTTTTCTCGAAAACTATTGGAAGTGCGATCGAAATTTTTTAATGGCATTTTCCTGAGGTCATAAGGCACCTACGGTGCAAAAGCCATCGAAATCGGACGCAATTTTTTTTTCCCCTCATCGGAACACAATTCATGACCCTAGGGTCATGGTATGATTTCAGTTTTTTTATTTATTCGGGAACCGTTGAGAATATTAAAATGCGGATTTTTTCACGTTATTCTAGCCCACAAGACAGTTCACCTGACGTTTGATTGAAGCTTCTACGTGCCCGGGAAGTCTGTGAAAAATTAAAAAAACTAACAAATTTTTCGTCCATTTTTGAGCATTTTTTACTCATGAAATCTTTAAGCGCTCATAACTTTTGAACGATTCATCATAGGATATTGATGTTACCAGGCGAAATATTCTAAATCAAAAGATCTTTAACCCAGTGTAAAAAGTTTTAAGATACCTCTTACCGTTCGCGAGATATACGCAAAAAACGGTTTCAATTTTTTAAGTTTGAATTAGTTAAACGCCTATATCTCGGAAAATATTTAACATAGGATCATGACGTATATGAATGAAATATGCGTATTTAAAATGTGTACAAGCTGGTGCAAAAATTTTGTGATAGCTCTAACCGTTTCCGAGATATTTGCAAAAAACCAATTTTTTTAATAATATTGAAATATTAAAAATGCGTTTTTCTCGAAAACTATTGGAAGTGCGATCGAAATTTTTTAATGGCATTTTCCTGAGGTCATAAGGCACCTACGGTGCAAAAGCCATCGAAATCGGACGCAATTTTTTTTTCCCCTCATCGGAACACAATTCATGACCCTAGGGTCATGGTATGATTTCAGTTTTTTCTTATTTATTCGGGAACCGTTGAGAATATTAAAATGCGGATTTTTTCACGTTATTCTAGCCCACAAGACAGTTCACCTGACGTTTGATTGAAGCTTCTACGTGCCCGGGAAGTCTGTGAAAAATTAAAAAAACTAACAAATTTTTCGTCCATTTTTGAGCATTTTTTACTCATGAAATCTTTAAGCGCTCATAACTTTTGAACGATTCATCATAGGATATTGATGTTACCAGGCGAAATATTCTAAATCAAAAGATCTTTAACCCAGTGTAAAAAGTTTTAAGATACCTCTTACCGTTCGCGAGATATACGCAAAAACGGTTTCAATTTTTTAAGTTTGAATTAGTTAAACGCCTATATCTCGGAAAATATTTAACATAGGATCATGACGTATATGAATGAAATATGCGTATTTAAAATGTGTACAAGCTGGTGCAAAAATTTTTGTGATAGCTCTAACCGTTTCCGAGATATTTGCAAAAAACCAATTTTTTTTAATAATATTGAAATATTAAAAATGCGTTTTTCTCGAAAACTATTGGAAGTGCGATCGAAATTTTTTAATGGCATTTTCCTGAGGTCATAAGGCACCTACGGTGCAAAAGCCATCGAAATCGGACGCAATTTTTTTTTCCCCTCATCGGAACACAATTCATGACCCTAGGGTCATGGTATGATTTCAGTTTTTTCTTATTTATTCGGGAACCGTTGAGAATATTAAAATGCGGATTTTTTCACGTTATTCTAGCCCACAAGACAGTTCACCTGACGTTTGATTGAAGCTTCTACGTGCCCGGAAAGTCTGTGAAAAATTAAAAAACTAACAAATTTTTCGTCCATTTTTGAGCATTTTTTACTCATGAAATCTTTAAGCGCTCATAACTTTTGAACGATTCATCATAGGATATTGATGTTACCAGGCGAAATATTCTAAATCAAAAGATCTTTAACCCAGTGTAAAAAGTTTTAAGATACCTCTTACCGTTCGCGAGATATACGCAAAAAACGGTTTCAATTTTTTAAGTTTGAATTAGTTAAACGCCTATATCTCGGAAAATATTTAACATAGGATCATGACGTATATGAATGAAATATGCGTATTTAAAATGTGTACAAGCTGGTGCAAAAATTTTTGTGATAGCTCTAACCGTTTCCGAGATATTTGCAAAAAAACAATTTTTTTTAATAATATTGAAATATTAAAAATGCGTTTTTCTCGAAAACTATTGGAAGTGCGATCGATAATTTTTAATGGCATTTTTCTGAGGTCATAAGGCACCCACGGTGCAAAAGCCATCGAAATCGGACGCAATTTTTTTTTCCCCTCATCGGAACACAATTCATGACCCTAGGGTCATGGTATGATTTCAGTTTTTTCTTATTTATTCGGGAACCGTTGAGAATATTAAAATGCGGATTTTTTCACGTTATTCTAGCCCACAAGACAGTTCACCTGACGTTTGATTGAAGCTTCTACGTGCCCGGGAAGTCTGTGAAAAATTAAAAAAACTAACAAATTTTTCGTCCATTTTTGAGCATTTTTTACTCATGAAATCTTTAAGCGCTCATAACTTTTGAACGATTCATCATAGGATATTGATGTTACCAGGCGAAATATTCTAAATCAAAAGATCTTTACCCAGTGTAAAAAGTTTTAAGATACCTCTTACCGTTCGCGAGATATACGCAAAAAACGGTTTCAATTTTTTAAGTTTGAATTAGTTAAACGCCTATATCTCGGAAAATATTTAACATAGGATCATGACGTATATGAATGAAATATGCGTATTTAAAATGTGTACAAGCTGGTGCAAAAATTTTTGTGATAGCTCTAACCGTTTCCGAGATATTTGCAAAAAACCAATTTTTTTTAATAATATTGAAATATTAAAAATGCGTTTTTCTCGAAAACTATTGGAAGTGCGATCGAAATTTTTTAATGGCATTTTCCTGAGGTCATAAGGCACCTACGGTGCAAAAGCCATCGAAATCGGACGCAATTTTTTTTTCCCCTCATCGGAACACAATTCATGACCCTAGGGTCATGGTATGATTTCAGTTTTTTCTTATTTATTCGGGAACCGTTGAGAATATTAAAATGCGGATTTTTTCACGTTATTCTAGCCCACAAGACAGTTCACCTGACGTTTGATTGAAGCTTCTACGTGCCCGGGAAGTCTGTGAAAAATTAAAAAAACTAACAAATTTTTCGTCCATTTTTGAGCATTTTTTACTCATGAAATCTTTAAGCGCTCATAACTTTTGAACGATTCATCATAGGATATTGATGTTACCAGGCGAAATATTCTAAATCAAAAGATCTTTAACCCAGTGTAAAAAGTTTTAAGATACCTCTTACCGTTCGCGAGATATACGCAAAAAACGGTTTCAATTTTTTAAGTTTGAATTAGTTAAACGCCTATATCTCGGAAAATATTTAACATAGGATCATGACGTATATGAATGAAATATGCGTATTTAAAATGTGTACAAGCTGGTGCAAAAATTTTTGTGATAGCTCTAAGCGTTTCCGAGATATTTGCAAAAAACCAATTTTTTTAATAATATTGAAATATTAAAAATGCGTTTTTCTCGAAAACTATTGTAAGTGCGATCGAAATTTTTTAATGGCATTTTCCTGAGGTCATAAGGCACCTACGGTGCAAAAGCCATCGAAATCGGACGCAATTTTTTTTTCCCCTCATCGGAACACAATTCATGACCCTAGGGTCATGGTATGATTTCAGTTTTTTCTTATTTATTCGGGAACCGTTGAGAATATTAAAATGCGGATTTTTTCACGTTATTCTAGCCCACAAGACAGTTCACCTGACGTTTGATTGAAGCTTCTACGTGCCCGGGAAGTCTGTGAAAAATTAAAAAAACTAACAAATTTTTCGTCCATTTTTGAGCATTTTTTACTCATGAAATCTTTAAGCGCTCATAACTTTTGAACGATTCATCATAGGATATTGATGTTACCAGGCGAAATATTCTAAATCAAAAGATCTTTAACCCAGTGTAAAAAGTTTTAAGATACCTCTTACCGTTCCGAGATATACGCAAAAAACGGTTTCAATTTTTTAAGTTTGAATTAGTTAAACGCCTATATCTCGGAAAATATTTAACATAGGATCATGACGTATATGAATGAAATATGCGTATTTAAAATGTGTACAAGCTGGTGCAAAAATTTTTGTGATAGCTCTAACCGTTTCCGAGATATTTGCAAAAAACCAATTTTTTTTAATAATATTGAAATATTAAAAATGCGTTTTTCTCGAAAACTATTGGAAGTGCGATCGAAAATTTTTAATGGCATTTTCCTGAGGTCATAAGGCACCTACGGTGCAAAAGCCATCGAAATCGGACGCATTTTTTTTTTCCCTCATCGGAACACAATTCATGACCCTAGGGTCATGGTATGATTTCAGTTTTTTTTCTTATTTATTTCGGGAACCGTTGAGAATATTAAAATGCGGATTTTTTCACTTTATTCTAGCCCACAAGACAGTTCACCTGACGTTTGATTGAAGCTTCTACGTGCCCGGGAAGTCTGTGAAAAATTAAAAAAACTAACAAATTTTTCGTCCATTTTTGAGCATTTTTTACTCATGAAATCTTTAAGCGCTCATAACTTTTGAACGATTCATCATAGGATATTGATGTTACCAGGCGAAATATTCTAAATCAAAAGATCTTTAACCCAGTGTAAAAAGTTTTAAGATACCTCTTACCGTTCGCGAGATATACGCAAAAAACGGTTTCAATTTTTAAGTTTGAATTAGTTTAAACGCCTATATCTCGGAAAATATTTAACATAGGATCATGACGTATATGAATGAAATATGCGTATTTAAAATGTGTACAAGCTGGTGCAAAAATTTTTGTGATAGCTCTAACCGTTTCCGAGATATTTGCAAAAAAAACCAATTTTTTTTAATAATATTGAAATATTAAAAATGCGTTTTTCTCGAAAACTATTGGAAGTGCGATCGAATTTTTTTAATGGCATTTTCCTGAGGTCATAAGGCACCTACGGTGCAAAAGCCATCAAAATCGGACGCAATTTTTTTTCCCCTCAATCGGAACACAATTCATGACCCTAGGGTCATGGTATGATTTCAGTTTTTT
>NW_020538040.1:41263493-41292992 GCF_003426905.1 Ctenocephalides felis | reverse complement strand
GCTCATTCGCATTGGCCAGCGAACTTGGCCACTTGGTCAGTCACTCGAAATGGCAAAATTATTGATCACTAGTGGCCTGTACTAGTGGCCCAGTGCAAACTCACATTGATTTTCATCCGAAGAATGATACAGGCCGACATTTCTCTAAATCTCATTTCACAAAAAATCTTGCAAACAATGAAACAATTCAGCGCCGTTGGTTAATTTACTCCGTTTCTAAGGATCGAGTTTATTGTTTTTGTTGTAGACTATTTGATAGTAGCTCAACGTCGAATTTAGTATCTGAAGGGTATAACAACTGGAAATACTTGACTGAAATATTAAAAAATTATGAAAATAGCACTTTTCATAAGAAGTTTTACCTTTCATGAATTGAAGCTGAACTACGATTAAAAATAGGAAAAACAATAGACTGCCAAGAGCAACACTTGATTAGAAAGGAAACTACAAGATGGAATAATGTTTTGTCTAGATTTTTGCATATTACACTTTATTTAGCCGAAAACAATATGGCGTTCAGAGGCACTTCTGACTAACTATATACGCCAAATAATGAAAAGTTCTTAGGCTTAGTACAACTACTAGCCAAATTTGATCTAGTCATGCAGGAGCACTTGCGATTAGCTATGAAGGGTGATATTTCAGACCACTCAGCTTCTGTTCATCGATGGAAAATTCTAACCGATCACTTGGGACTATATACTATAAAAAAGCACAGTGACACTCATTGGGAAGCAAGAATAAGTAGTGTTAAAGCAGTCCGTTATCAAGTTAGTACTATCCATGATGCTTTGATTATTTGGCTCTTAAAACTCAGAAAACTGATGTTCAAATGTTTCAGAGGCTACTACTCTAGCCGAACCACTAAAGATTTCAGCTTCATAGTTTCATTGGTTGTTGGTATCACATACTTCATCAAATAAATGTTGTAAGTAAATCTCTACAGTCAACAGATATGGATCTTGTAAATGTACACAAATGTTGAAAAATGCTGAAATTTTTTGGAAGACTACAGAAATACGGGCTTTAAAAGCGCTATTTTAACTGCGAAGGGATTGGCCAAAGAATAGAAATTAAATCTGAATTTGAGCTACAAAAAAATTCGACGTATTATGCGTCAAGCTGGTGAAATTGCACGCAATGACCATATAACTTCTCCAAAAAATGAGGTTGAATTTTTCAACTGTCTTTTGGACACTATATTAATTTCAATCAATGACTCTAAATCAGACATACATGGTTGTATGTTGTGTGATGAACTTATAAGTCTGGCATCCTTTTTACCTAATAAAAATGTGGTTACTCCAATTTTTGTTTTAAATTTCATCAACGATTTCAACTTACAAGAACTGTATCCCAATGTATGGATATCATTGCGAATTTTATTAACTATACCTGTAACGGTTGCTAGTGGGGAGCGGAGCTTTTCGAAGCTGAAGCTGATAAAAACCTATCTTTGATCAGCGATTTCTCAATCTAGATTGACAAACTTAGCAACTTTGTCAATTGAAAACGAAATTGCTGAAAAAATCGACTTCGACAATCTTATAAAAAAATTCGCTGATAGAAAGGCCAGAAAAGTAAAATTCTATTAGTGTTTATGTAATAAATGGTTATCTTTTATAATAATTTTTTTTTTTAAATGACGGTTATTTCATTAGATGTTTTTCTTTTTTCCAAATGGGTTTAAATTGCAGGTGGAGGGCGCCGTAGAAACCTCGCCCAGGGCGCTGGTAGTGTTAAAGCCGGCCCTGGTAAGAGGTATCTTAAAACTTTTTACACTGGGTTAAAGATCTTTTGATTTAGAATATTTCGCCTGGTACATCAATATCCTGATGAATCGTTCAAAAGTTTGAGCGCTTAAAGATTTCATGAGTAAAAAATGCTCAAAATGGACGAAAAATTTGTTAGTTTTTTCAATTTTCACAGACTTCCCGGATACGTAGAAGCTTCAATCAAACGTCAGGTGAACTGTCTTGTGGGCTAGAAAAACGTGAAAAAAACTGCATTTTAATATTCTCAATGGTTGCCGAATAAATAAGAAAAAACTGAAATTAAGCATGACCCTTAGGGTCACGTATTGTATTCCGATTTTGGATGAAAATTTTTTGTTTCCGATTTTGATGATTTTCATAATGTTGATACCTTATGACATAAGGAAAATGCTATTAAAAAATTTCGGTCGCACTTCAAATAGTTTTCGAGAAAAACGCATTTTTAATATGTGACAAGGAGCGATTGGGTTTTAGCGAATATCTCGGAAACGGTTGGAGTTATCATAAAAATTTTTACACCTGCAGATACATATTTTTATAACCCTATGTATAATATTTTTTGAGATATAGGCGTTTAACTGTTTCAAAGTTGAAAATTTGAAACTGTTTTTGGGGTATATCTTGCGAACGGCAAGAGGTATTTTGAAAAATTTCATACTATGTAGAATTTTATACTAGGTAAAAGATCTCTTGATTTAGAATATTTCACCTGAAATCATCAATGTTCTATGATGAGTTGTTCAAAAGTTATAATCGATTAAAGATTTCATGAGTAAAAATGCCCAAAAATGGATGAAAAATTAGTTAGTTTTTTTAATTTTTCATAGACTTTCCGGGCACGTAGAAGCTTCAATTAAACGTCAGGTGAATTGTCTTGTGGGCTAAAATAACATGAAAAGAACTGCATTTTAATATTCTCAACGTTTGCCGAATAAAGAAGAAAAAACTGAAATTATAGCATGACCCTAGGGTCAAGAATTGTATTCCGATTTTGGATGAAAATTTTTTGTTTCCGATTTTGATGATTTTACTTTATTATTTTATTTTATTTTTTGACGTAACATATATTTGTTATTTGTGATACTATTAACAGATCGTCCTATGCTCAACTTAATATATCAAGCAACAAAATGAATTTAAAATGGACTTTGCTAAGATAAATATATTAATGAGTGTAGTTTCAAAACTTAAGTAATGAATAGCGGCTTTATATTTATTTTTAATACATCATCGAATCGATCATATGTTATTTTAGAAAATACGCTTTACTAACTTAGACTTTTTTTAAATAAGCAAATTTGATTTTTAACTCCCCGTAGGGTAAAATATAGTAATCGCAAAAAAATCGAAAATGAACATTTTTATATATAGTGTAATAATTTTTCGAAGGCAGGTCTAGCGGTTTCATAGATCGAATGAAAAAAGTAAAAAAAATGCCATTTGGCGGTCAAAAATGATCATTAGACAAATGCATATCAAATTATCAGACATTTTATAGAGATTTTAATAATAAGTATAAATTTTTGTTGACATTTCTATGGGTTCCGTATCAATGTCGTCCGTTGGACTGCGATGCGGCGCTTACGCGCTTCGATATTTTATCTCTAAAAGCAACGCAACACGATTGCTTTAAAAAAAAGTTCAAATTTTCAGAAAAATTAAAAGTACATATAAAAAAATCGATATATAAAAAAAATCAAATTTTTCAAAAAAGTCAAATTTTTTCCGAAATTTTAAAATTCTCAAAAATCTATTTTTTAATGTTTTCAAAAAAATTTCAAAGTTTTTTAAAAAATTTAATTCACGGTACGGGAAGTTCCAGCAATTTGCCTTAAGGTACGATGCCATGCAACCAGTTACAACATTAATCCACGTGGAACAACTGATGGTAGAACTGCTATAATAATCAGAAACATCATTAAGCACTACCAAACCCAGTAAACATTTCATATAAGCAACTTTCTTCAATAACCAACCCAGAAATAAACTAGCTGTAAGTGGAATTCTGTCTTAAGGCAATTAAGGCATCGTGCCTTAAGGCAAATTGCTGGAACTTCCCGTACCAAAAAATTTTTTTTTAAAAAACGATTAACATTTTTGAAAAAAATTTGCTTTGAAAAAATAAGATTTTTGAGTAACTATAAATTGGACAAAAAATTACTTTTTTTTGAAAAAAAAAAAAAAATATTTTAATTTTTTTTTTTTTTTGAAAAAAATTTTTTTTTCTTTATTTTGACATATTGTGGAAGATCTGAATTTTTTTTCAAAGCAATTGTACTGCTTTAACTGCATAGAGACAAAATATAAAGCGCGTAAGCGCCGCGTCACTGTCTAACGCATAAGCATTGGTACGGACCCATAGGAATGTTAACAAAATGTATACTGATTGTTAAAATCTCTATAAAATATCTGATAATTTGATGTGCATATGTCTAATGATCATTGTTGACCGTCAAATGGCTCATTTTTTTACTTTTTCCTCCATATCTCCGAAACCGCTAGACCTACCATCATGAAAATTGTATCAATTCTTCATCTTGTCAATACAAGTGAAATGTTTTTTGAATTATTCAAATCGAACGCTCCGTTCTCTTAAAAACTGAGTTACCGTTTTCGGCACTTTTTGCCCCGTATCTTCGGAACGGCTGGACCTGCCTTCGCCAAAAACTAATCAGCACGTCTCCTTATCAATACGAATCGAATGTTTTTTGAATTATTCAAATCGGTTGATTCGTGTTCCCGAAATCGTCGACGAAAATTTGTATCCGCACATACATACACACACGTACATACATACATACATACATACATACATACATACATACATACATACACACACACACACACACACACACATACATCCATTTTTTTCTAAGGTATGCCAAAATATTCAGAAACCTCTGAAACGTAAAGATATATAAAAATTTTCATTTTTGATTTTTTTGCGATTACTATAACTTACCCTACGGGAAGTTAATTATATCTGTAATTTACTGTCCACCAAAGCACAAAATTACCTGTGTAATTTAAATATCTAAAAGTTTAGTTCAAAACACTTGAGTCCAAATCCGTTGCTGAAGGGACTAAAATTCAAATAAAATTTTGTTTATCGAATCCAAATAAGTGGTATCTATGTCACACTTCGTTAAATTGCCATTTAAACCCCTATATTTGGTATTTATAAATTCTAAGGGCAAAAATCTTACCAAACTTAAGCTTTTCAACAGCCAGCATATAGTTTAACCACAACTCGAATGCCTACATGCTACAACTTACACACTTTATATAAATATGTATTTTTTCTTTTCTTCTTGAATCATTTCTAAATATTGCCAACTATATCAAAAGATTTATTGTAAATCTTTGTATTATATTATCGTTTAACGTAAATAAATAGATTTTATCATGGTGTATTTATTGTAATCCACTGCCGTGGACCCCCAAATTTCGTTTTTGCCGCCGTGGACCTCTTGAAAGTTGACATGGACCCCTGGGGGTCCATGTGGACCACTTTGGGAATCACTGGTCTAAATCAATAGATTAATAGTACAAACTCGTTTTTGAGCGCAAAATAATTAATTATATACGAGCGTTACGAAGAAGTCCACAGGTTACAGTTGGTATAAAACTTTTACAGTAATGGCAAAACAAAGTTTTTGAAAGTTTCGAAATGTCGTCGTATTTATAGTTATTGAAATTATGGCGTCTACAAGAAAGTTCCGTAAGAAAACTATAGTTGGTAGTATTTCAAAATGTAATTTATAAAATATAACGCTGAAAGAAAAAATGTAACAGCTAACTTTGATGCATCGAGTATAAAATAACTCGAGCATAAATGTTTAAATTGTGAGAAAGTTCATTATAAATTTTGAAATATATTAATCTTGACTCATAAATAGTTATAATACTAATGTGATATAATATATCAACATGAAAAAGTTTAAAAAAAATAATCAAAAAAATTAATCATACTTAAATGATATTAATACATTTCTTTGTCTCGACATGCAAACCACCCTGCATTGTCATACTGTACCTTGGCCGACGGAGTAAACAGAATTGTGCAGGTGCGTCATTTTTGACAGGTATTACAAAATTGATCTTGCATAAAATTTCGGCTTGCATTATTATTGTCAAATAACTTTAAATTTCATATAGAAAAAGTAGATTAACAAAGGTTCAATTTGATTTTGAGCAATTATATTGTGAAAACCAAACCAATTGTATTGTTTGTTGTTTTTGTTTTGTGTTGTGTATTAACTGTTTGTGTGTTTTGTTTCCGCTGAGAAAAGTATAATTTTGTTTTAAATTGTTTTTTTAAACATATCTTACTTTTTTTGCTTTTTGAAGTAAAACTTCTTCAGGCGCGACTAGGGTGTAAATCCGTACAAATGCAACGGAAGTGCGTTACAGCAGATAAGATAAGATAAGAGTCGACTGCTGATGATTTGTCATTCGCTCTCGATGTTATCATTTCTATACGGGTCGATTGTGATTAGCCGTCGCGTATGTGAATAGAAATCTGTCGTTGTATGCGTACCGATATCAACAAGGAAATCGGCATAGATATATAAACATTTTAAAGTTACATCGTAGTACAAATTTTGATTTAATAAAAAATGCTTGAATCAGAAGAATATTTTACCCTGTTCTTTGAAAATATTGATTAATAAGATTAATGATTAGTAAGTTTATT
This sequence comes from Ctenocephalides felis, assembly GCF_003426905.1. Classification (NCBI taxonomy): domain Eukaryota; kingdom Metazoa; phylum Arthropoda; class Insecta; order Siphonaptera; family Pulicidae; genus Ctenocephalides; species Ctenocephalides felis. Next base: position 41,286,521 of record NW_020538040.1, on the reverse strand, counting down.
GATTAAAAATTATTTTTATATTATTCGTAGTTTCTACAAATCTTCGAAGTTATTACAATGGAAAATATTTTTAGGCAAAACAGATATTACAGCGAAAACGTAAAAAAATACAAGCAGTCAATGAATGTATGTTAATTTTATTTACATGAAGTTCTTCAAACACAAATACATGATGAGTGAAGTTACGAAAACAATATTTGTTTAGGCTTTGTTTAACATAATCCACTGTGTGAACGAATATTATAGAATTTATTAATCAGCAATTATTCATTTCTCTAATGAATGTTCATTTCTAAATGTTCATTACAATGGCAAACCGATCATGTCTTATTTGAAGTATGACTTTAATTACAATATTGTTTTTAAATATTATACATATTTTTAATGCTATTATAAATATATAATTTATAATTTATAATTGTATAAATATGTATAATGGTTGACGCTAGTAAATGTGTGCATCACGAGTGTTATCATATTACTAATAAACATTATTCAAATTCAAATATGATGTAGTTATTTTTATTTAAATGCCATCTTGTACAGTAGCAAATAAGTTTTACTTCAATCGCGTATGAACTTTACCCGCACTCTTTTTTTTATATTCGGATGGATGTTTGTTAACAAGTTTTTTGTTTTATCAATATACAGACAAAAACTTGGGAATTATCATAAAATCACTTATCACTAGTTGCATGATATATTCATTTATCTTTTTCAAATTAGGCAAAAAATTTCCAGAGCAAAACAAGTTGCATATGCTGGCAGTTACATATGAATAATTGAATATATATTTGATGTTATTAAAAGCGACTTGATTGCTAGATAAAATGAATAAATTACTTCTTCAGACTGGCTCCTGATTGATTTTTGTGACAGTTCTGTATATTAGACACTATCCTTTCTGTGGCTAAACTTACGGGAGATAATAAAAAACGATCGTGGTCTTTTCCGTCGACGTTTCACAAAACGTGCATTGTCAGTTGTGAATCGTCTCGCGGACACTTCTTTCGCGAACTGAATTCAAAAGAAACTTTGCTCTCGTCCTTTGTATCGTATCTTGGTTATCAATTCAAGATGCTTCCTTCTCTGAAACATTCTGATTGATTCGGTTCGAGTTCAGTGAAATCGTCCGCGCACTAGGTACTCGCTCATACAAGCACTAAGCTTTGAAGATATTTTGTTTTTGTTTCTACTTCAAATTTGAAATAATTTTTTTTTAGTTCATACAATCAATTTGCCAATAATTGCCAATTTGCAGCACGGACTGCAGCATACGAAAAACTGGTGGTGCATGGCATCATGCTTTAAATGATTTAAAAAGAATCAATTTTTTATAAATAGATTTTCGACAATTTTGAATTTTTTGAGAAAAATTGACTTTTTATACAAATGTTCAATATTTTTTTATATTTTGACATTTTTTTGAAGATTCTTAATTATTTTTTTCAAAGCAATCGTGATGCGTATTTTTTTTTTTTTTTTGAAGACGATGTTCAAGGATTGATACGAAACCTATAGAAATGTAAACAAAATTTGTACTCATTTCTTAAATATCTGATAATTTGATGTGCATATGTCTAATGGTCATTTTTGATCGCCAAGTGGCATTTTTTTACTTTTTTTTTATTGGATGTCTAAATCGTCTAAAACCAGTCTTTCCAAAAATTCAAGCAGTTGTTTGTTCTATCAATACAAATAAAACGTTTGACGAATTATTCAAATTGTACGCTCCGTTCCCTCAAAAACTTAATTGGCATTTTTTGTTTTTTTGCCCAAAATCTCCGAAACGGTTTTACCTGTCTTTGCGAAAAACTAATCAGCATGTCTCCCCATCAAAACGAATTGAATGCAACTTGAATGGTTGAAATACAATCATTTTTTTTGAGGTTTGCCAAAATATCCAAAAACTTTTGAAACGTTTTGTTTTTTTCGATTACTATAACTTACCTAAAGAAAATATTATATCCAAATATTTGATATCTTCAGTTTCATATTTGAAACAAGTTTTCAAATTTTTTTATTTTAAAATTGTCCAATATGAGGTTATCTGTGGCTTAGTGATGAAAGCTATGGGCTTACATTCAGTAGTTTTAAGTTCGGACATCGTGATGTCAAGCAGTAGTCACATAAACTTTTACTTGAAAATATAGGTAGCAATATATTTTCCAGTAAAACTTCCTTGAGGCCTTAGTCGTACCTATGCAAAATTCCTTCAGTTTTAAAAAGAAATTTCAATGGGTTTTTGAAGAAACAATGCATAAATGCAATTTTGCAAAGTTTTCGCTCAAAAAGGAAAATATCAAGTAGGTGTAACCAATAACGACTGTATCTTCATGAACAGTTTTATCAGTAGTACCCAATGTTAATAATTTAGGTACATTCGTTACATTTTGATATTATTATACTTATTGATGTATAAACGTAAACGTAATCTTTGAAAAACGTAAAAATTTATATATTTTAATATAAAAAATTAGAAAATTAGAAATCATTTAAATCTTGATTTAGTAAATGCCATACGTTTTGCTTTATTTTAAATAATACAAAATTATTTCTTTACTGGGCACAACTTAATCAAACTTATCCCACTTTTGTTTTTCTAAATACATGTAATAAACGAACTCATTTCATGCTTGACTGTTTTTTATAAGCTCGATTTGATTTTGTTTGTGTTGCAAGTTTCCTTTTCGGTGCGTGTTATTAGGTCCTTAATCGCATCCCAATGAATGAGGGTTGGTTTTCTTTAAATTTCACTTATCCAGGCGTTTTACTGGCAGGTATTTTATTAATGATTTTATATTGTTGTCCGCTAATTACTTTCGATTCAAATGGTTCATGTTTATCTTAAAACACACTACAAAACTGTCTCCCGTAAAACAAGTCCTAATTATTAATGAAGATCTTTTATGAATCCCAAGCGCGTGCTAACCGCCAAACCGGATGTTCTACTATAACCCGAAAATGTGTATGCGCTTATAAAATATTTATCACGATACACTTGAGCCTATGCCAAAAAAGAATTCTGCTTAATATTAAGATTCAATTGTGTTAAACGTTTATTCCGGAATGAAATTTTTGTATATGTGCAGAAAAAATTAATAAACATAAAATGAAAAATAAACTAGTGGCGTGTATGGCAACGTACCTTAAGGCTAATCGAGGAATACTGAATGTTTTCAAACAGATTATTATTAATATTGCAACATTGTCTAATATTTATAAGAATTATATAAACTAAATATTTGAATAAGATCTTCGTTTACAATAATTTTAATAACTTTTTGCGTATTATTATATGTCTTGCAATGATAATGACTATTGTTATTTAAGAATATTTGAACATTTATTAGATAAATTTAATTGGATGGATAATAAAATATAGATAACGTTAATTCTAAAAAATCGATATGTTTTCGGTCGTGTACAGGTGTTTACGCCTCATCCTTGTGTTGCAAAAGCAAAACATTCAACTTAACCGTCTACTGGAGATTGCTTGCGCTGTCGCCGGGGGCCAGATGCAAATTGCATCAGAAACTTCGACCTTAGAAAATCTGATGTTTAATTTTTTTTTATTTCAATTCAATGTATAATTTTAAATGTCTCCAGGGTAAAACACAAATTATTCTTAAAGAAAACACGAAATAATTGACTTTTGACATTGTTGTTTTCGAATAAATTGAATTTGCTTTTTATTTGCTTTTGTGTGAAATTAAATAGAGCTATATTTAATCCTCATGCAGTTATATTTTAGTGTTCCGATCTTGTGTTTTTTGCCATCTTTAGAAAAGGAACGTTTAGTTCTATGATTTTTTTACTGAAATAAACGATTACTAAAATAAGAAATCAAATTTTAACTAATATTTGTTTCTAAAATTGTTAAATTGTTAAATGTTTTAACCACCATTTCTTTACTTCACTTACCAAAGGCACATCTGCGTTGATATTGTGCTTAAAGAAGATCTTGAAACTTACTTACTAATTACATTCAAAAACAATTCAAAGTTAAAATATTCAGTAACTCAATTTTAAATATCAAAAACTTGAGTAAACAAATATTTAATCCATTAATTTAGGGAGTTATGAATAATCTAGTGTATAGAGAATTGAACTTGAATTTTTATTGATTGCTATAGAACTTATACTTACATTTATAGTTATGATCATAGTTATATTTATAGTTATACTAATCGTTAAAATTATAGTTGTACTGATAGTTATACTTATAGTTATAGTTGTACTTGTATTTATACTTGTTCTTGTATTTATACTTGTACTCGTAATGCTTTCTCATGTATTTATACTTATGCTTGTACTGTATTTATACTTGTGCCTGTATTTGTATTTATTTTTGGGCTTTGTATTTATACTTGTACTTACACTTGCATTCATATTTATACTTATACTTGTATTAATATTTATTCTTATAGCGTCCGATTTTAATAATTCAAAAAGCATTGACAAGATGAAGAACTGATTAAATTTCTGGGAAGGCAGGTCTAGCGGTTTTGAAGATGTAGTAAATTATGTCATTTGGCGGTCAAAAATGATCATTAGACATATGCACATCAAATTATCAGATATTTTATGGTGATTTCAATAATGTGTATCAATTTTGTTTACTTATCTATGGGTTCCGTAACATCGCTTGTCCGTTAGACGGCGACGCGGCGCTTACGCGCTTCCATATTCCGTCTCTATGCAGCTAAAGCAGTGCGATTGCTTTCAAAAATTTAAATTTTTTCAAAAATCTAGTTTTTAAAAAATTTAATTTTTGGTACGGGAAGTACTAGCAATTTGCCTTAAGGCACGATGCCACACACCACTAGTACTTATACTTATATCAATAGATAAATTTAAATTTATAAATTTTTATTATAATTGTGCCGTAATATTTTAACAATTATATAACAAAATTTCTTACTTGTCAAACTAATATAATTCAATATCACAAAGTTTATGCTCAAATATTACTCCAAAGTTTATATGTAAGTAATAAAACTAGGTAGATAAATTCTATTATCAGAAACGTAATTTACGTGGTTGTCGTGTTATTAATACAAATCACTATTCATGAGCTAAATTAACATGCTAGCAATGATCCGAATTGAAGATTATACGTTTGATAACAAGATCTTACACAATCATGTTTAGGCGAACTATTCTCGGCAACCAAAATTATATCAATATTCATCCATTCATTAATTCAAAATATGTGTTTTGAATTCGGTAAGAAATAAAACAGTAAATACAATGAAACAACTGGTACCTATACTATTGAGGTTACAACATTTTCTTATTTCAAATCCGGAGCGACATTTTGTATTGGAGGATAGTTAATTTAAATTATTTAAATACTTTTTTTTTTATTATTTTTTAATCAAATACTATTTAAAGAATAATAAAATGCAGTTTTTTACATGAATCAATTTATTTAATCAGTATTTCTGAGTGCAACACTTCATATTTTTCGGAACAATTTTCCTTATAATTTACTTTAGTAAATCATAACTTTTTTAGTTTGTGATTGGACAATCCTGGACAAATATTGCTTCTAAAATATCCTGGATGTGAGGTGAAAATCCAGAACTGTCCCATAAGTTAACCAGGTGTATACATTACACCATTTGAACATATAATTCATAATTAAATTTTAATTATTATTGATTTCATTTGTTTCAACAGCAACCAGAATAACTACTTATAATTACTTGTCCTATAAGCTGTTTATAGACTTTTTCTACTTATTTACGAGGAGAGCGGTATATATTAGATTTATATATAATACTTATGTGCATATGTTGCAGCAATGTCCCCAAAAGGCCATTTTTACTATAACCTCAAATGAAAATATGATATAAAATTGCTTTATACCGAGCTGACAATGTTGAGACTAAACCCAAAATTTGTAGTTGTTAGCCCACGCTGTTTACCACTACTTCATATAATTTCTTATTTACTTTTCAATGACAATCATACTAAATGAACTATATGTCAATAGAAAAAGATCAAGGCGTAATTTCAATAGGAAAACTGTTCCTTCGATTCGTAATTGCTTAATTTATAAGCATGAGAGCGCCTTGACCCTTTGTCGTTTATAAATCATTCAAATCTGCGTGTGGAAGTTTGATCTTTTCGATCCTCTTCGGTACACGATACTCAATTCTTGACTACAAATGCTTTTTTAAAAAAATATGATATATATATATATATATATATATATATATATATATATATATATTCATATATATTTATATTATGGATAAAATTTAGAGAGTAGAAATCTCAAAGTTTGTCGTATAAATTTACAGAATGAATTATATGTCCCTAGTGTAATATAAAATTTTGGACCTAACAATAAGTTAACAAAGTTCATTTTAAACTTTTAATTCTGGTGTGGGTGTTCAATTTTTAGCACATTTTTTAAAGCTTCTTATGTAGAGTAGGTATACGATTTCAATTGTCATTCAAATATTGCTATTTTGTAATTGTTAACTTATAACAAATATCTACCTATCTATCTATCTATTATATATAGGGTGTTTCAGAACTCAACATCAACGGCACGGGTGGAACGATTGATTGAACCACCATAAAATATATTATATTATGCTATGAAGTTTAAAATTTATGAGCTTCAAGTAAAATCGAGAGATTTGAGAAAACTGTAACCATTTTTTTGGTTATTGAGGCTTGTTCGGACGTATTTTCGTTTTATTATATTGGCCATAAAGGTGACAACCTTTAGGGCATTAAGCTTTACCCGGAATGGTTGCTACCCTTAGTTGTTTACTTTAAAAGTAAAGTCCGCTTAACATGTATAATAAATAACCAATAAATTTTTCGTCTTCACTTATAACTTAGTGACAAATTAGTGATTGTAATAAGAACTGCAACAGTTCATAATATATCAGCAAATCAGTGTTTAATACAATCCACAGCTACAAGGGTTAAATTATAACCCAACAACCTGAGTTATCGAGGGAAAGTTTAATGCATGAATTTTACAACTACGTGGCAGTATACAAGGCTAATTCTCATTTTTTCTTGATTTAACTTTTAAAACTCTAAATAACATTTCAAAAAATCACAATCAAATATGACTATTTGTCAAACTACAAATATAAAATTTTCCTTTAATTTTATCATGATTTCATAGCATTTAATTAAGATTGAAAAATGGTTTAGTTTCATACAAAAAAGAGTAAAAATTCAAAGGAAAAAGATCTATTCGGTATTTTAATTATCTTAAGTGTTATACGAGTAAAAAGACTTGTTGGTATAAACACATTACATTTTAAAAAAAGTGGCAAAAATATTGATTGAAAGATATTGAAGCAATATAATAATAATTCACACCTCATTTTATTTCATTGTATTTTAAATTAGTATGTAAACATGTAATACAACATAACAATTATGATACTTCTTGAATTTATATAAATATCTTTTGATTAAAAATCGCACAGAAGATATTGGAAAGTTCCAGTTATTTGCCATTAGGCACAATGCCATATACTAGTCTTTTATTATATTACCTTTATGAATTTTATATCACCGCAGAATTTATTATTCATCTGTAGGATACCCGACGCTAGTTGTACACTTTATGTTTAAACTCGGCAAACATCCATTAAGGAAAATTGAAATATAATCTTATACCAACACATCAATTTGACAAATTAGCAAATGATTTATCATGATAAAAAAGATGGCTATTAAAAGACGAAACAGTGCAATAATATTTTTTCCCATAAAAATTCGTAATTTATAACGCAATTCTTCTTTTTTATGGCACCTATATTTTAAATTATATATTAAGACTGATATATAGCAACCAAATCGTCGAATCAAAAAATATATTAATATTTACAATTATTCATTTGAGATACAAATAAAAAAACTTTTATGATTTTTTTTTTATTTACTTCCCGTAGGGTAAGTTATAATAATCGTCAATAAATCGAATATGAAAATTGTTGCATATCTTTACGTTTCAAAGGTTTCTTAACGTTTTGGAATACTTTAGAAGAAATTCATGTATGTCGGTGTGTGGATACCATTTTCTGTCCACAATTTTGGGCGTACAGATCAACCGATTTGAATGATTCAAAAAGCATTCGGTTTCTATTGATACGGTGACGTGTTTATCAGTTTTTGGCAAAGACAGATCCAGCCGTTTTGGAGATACGAAGCAAAACGTGCAAAAAATGGTAATTTGGTTTCTACGAGAACGGGGCATCCTATTAGATTGATTCGAAAAACATTTGATACTTGTTTGACAAAGATAGGTCCATCCTTCTGGGGATATACAGAGCAAAAAGTGATGAAATTTACTGTTTTTGAAAAAACTGAGCATCCGACTCGAATGAGTCAAAAAATATTTTGTTTATGTTTATTAGTTTTTGGCAAAGGCAAAAAAAAATTAATTTGAAAAAAAAACTGATTTCTCAAAAAAAAAATTAATATCTAAAATGATTCGGATTTTAATTTTAATTCAAGCTAAAATTCTAAAACTGACTTATATACTTGAAATTGATCTATACCAATAATGAAAGTTGCAGTATTTATAATAATTCGAAAACATTTAAAATTTCTCGAATATTTCATTACGTAACGGAAAGTTCCAACCGTTTGCCCTAAAACAAGATGCCATGCACTACTAGTTTTATTTTAAAATAATAAACGTTTTTATATGAAATTTTAATTTAAAAAAATTATCCTATAGAGAGATGAAAAGAATTTTGATTTGACGTCACAATGAATTGTTGGCATTATTAAACCTCGGCCAAGCCGAATTGAAAGCCTTTATATATATATATATATATATATATATATATATATATATATATATATATATTATATATATATATATATATATGTATATTATATATGCATGTATTTTTGTGTACTCGCATGAATTTCACTGCGTAGATTTTGAGTTTCGCACAAAAGTTTAGTAGTAAAAAAATATTATTAAACTACCTCACTCTTCTGTTGTCTTCTCTTATTAAGATAATATAATAAAGGAAACTTACGTGTGAATTTTCTCGCTATATAATTTGCAAACGTAGCAAACTATAATGGAAAAAGTTCAGTAATCTGAAACTAAATATACATGATGCAAGAGTTTAGCGCTTATGGTTGTTATTATTACGTGTTTTAATAACTTCTGATGCTATCGTAAATGTTCTCATCACAGCAACATTAACGTAATTTTTGGATTAAAAATAAATTTCTCTAAGGTAATTTATAAAACGTAATAAGCAAAAACTACTCAGGAAAGTTTCACAATTTTAAAGCTTTATTAATTATAATATTTTATAATTTGCTCATAACTAATTCTTTTGAAATGTTGCACTTTCAATCATATGATAATATTATATATTGTAAATGAATACTTTACATTGCTCTTAATATTTTGTTGGCCTTAGAGATGATCTTATTACTGCTAACTGCTGTTATTATGGATTATAAAGTATTAAGTGAGATTTATATAAAAAAAGTTGTGTTCATATAATACGAACTTTTAATTTTAATGACCACAAATTTGTTTTTTATATTCCAATTTTTTTCTTTTCATTGTGCCTGAAAAAAATACTTGTTTAAATTAAAGGGGCTTAAAGGTCCGCTGGTAAAAAGGTCCACCACCGATATCTCAAAAACCAGTATAGTTAAGAATTTTTTGACAACAATATTTGAAAGTAGAGGTAAAAAGAAGTATAACCAGCTATCATCTTGGTTCTATCGGGAGATAAACGGCAATGTTTGAAAATCCATAACAAAAGTGTTTTCATTCGTTGTTAGTTTTTTTGGTTGGGAGCACTATTGCTTTATTTACGAGATCCTAATATAATTTTTAAATGTACTTTATTTATTATTTTATAAGATGTATTGTTACTTTTAACCTAGATTCGAAGGGTTTTGTTTATATAACCAATATAAGAGCTTACACCTCGGCGGAGAAAAAATGTACCAACTAAACCTCTACCCTGGCAAAGGTGAAAAAATAAAAATATAGCAAATAAAAAGTAAATTTAGTTAAAAAAGCAACTTTACAAGAGATAAATTAAGTAAATAGTTATTCCAACTCTGCTGATAAATATTTCTGACCAGATCAAGGTTATTTACCAAGTTATTTCTGTAAAAAATGAACCCATAAAATTTATTATATTGCAATGTATCTATTTATTTGTAAAATCCCCCGAAAATAAATTTCTATAAAATATTGGACCTGTTTGCACCTTGGTCTTTCCAATTTACCTTGCCTTTGGGGTAAAAACGACCAAGTTCAAATTTTTGAAAAACAGCAAAAATACACATTTTTACGATTATGAATGACCTGGAAGTTTTACTGAACATAGATAGTTGTTTGTTTGATATGTGTTATTTATTTTGATAGAATCGGTTTGGTTTTTACAATGTTATTGCTCAAAGTCAAATTCGATCTTTGTACCCCGCCCTACCCTATATAAATCATATGATTTTTTATGCCGTATATAAGAATTAAGTCTATCAGAAAAAAACGAAATATTTTTACACATCTGAAAATTTCTACCATATACACTTTTATCTTCTATATTTTTTGTTGGAGAAACGGCGTGGAAACTTTTTCAATAACCTGAGCGGCAGATAGTACATTTTCATTGTCCGGTCTATGTAGTGTAAAAGGCATATGTCAACATTCGAGTGAATAAAGGAAATACTTTTAAGAGCACATGTGACAATATTAAGAAGCTGAACTTACTGAAACGTCTTGCTATAACCATTACGACTTGGGAAAATTGTTGAGTACGGCGAAAAACCAGACAGGGGTTTTCCCTCGTTTTGTTCATATATTGTGCAAGCTTACGTAACATATATTCAAGCATAAAATATATATTTATTCTCAATGTGTAATTTACAAACCTTTCAGCAAAATTAGTTATTAGATAGCAATTAATAGTCAACGAATAGTCAAAAATATTGATAGATAATTGGGCCATAATGCATACCATTATTTTGTTTTTGTTTATTTTTGACTTTGTATACAAGTACATTAGTCATATTCATTTTATAAGTTAACTTTACAATTTTATTTTATTAGATTGTATTTAATTATATAGCGCACCATATATTCTTGTCAACAATGTTATAAAATTTGTTAGTAGGGAACTTTTTTGCATGAATCAACTGTATGTGTTTCATTCAAGACATCAAATTTCAATTAAAAATATAGATAAAATTATTTAAAAGTGAAAATAACCTTTTCCATTATATTCAGTTAATAATATATCAATTCAAATCAAAACGTTAATAAATAACAACCAGTGCTCTAAAAAAGCCACGTAGTGAAGGAAAATTACCACCACAACATTTTATTGAACATTTATGGACCAATTCTGCCGTTAAATAGGCTTATGTTGTTAGGCGCTATGCTACGCTGTGTTCTTCATATAAAATGGTACTAAAAACTGGCAAAATGAAATGTGGTTGCTGTGCAGTCAGGCATTTTAGATAAAAAAACCTAACCTAGAATACCCACAAATGTCAAAAAAGTATTTTATTATAAGTGCATGTTTTTGATGTGTCATTATAATGCATGCCAGAAGTTAGATTTTATGTGTAAAACACCTGATCGCATAGCAAATAGAATTTTGAGTTCTGCCATAACATTGGTCTATTTTACGCCAGAATTGGCCCATTAAGTTCTGATCAATAACAAATAAAACAAACTTTTCATGTTATTGACAAATATTAAATGAGTACAATTAATAACCAAATTGCAGCTAGAAATTCACAATTGATAGTACAGAACTATCAAACGAATTTCTAATCCTAAATATTTGCAAAATTATGTATACATATTTAATAAACTTTAGTTCGTGCTATATATTAACCCTTTCCACTCGCAAATATCAAGATTTATATGAATTTTGCCGCCGGAGCGGTGGCATCCGAGTAGAAAGGGTTAATATTTGCTTCATTTAACACCTACCTACCTAGATATCACAGAAAGAACTTCATAATCTAGAATATTTTGGACTAGTGAATTGAAAAAAATCGAATGTAAAACTTTTTTTTTTATTTTCCGGTATTTCTATTATATGTTTTAATTAATTAAATTTTAGTATCTAGCTAATGCAATCTACTTGAATAATTTTGTTCAGGCATATGCCAAACTTTTAATAATAATTGAAATATAGTTGACAAATTATCTTTACTTTTATGTTTATGTAATAATAAATATTATAAATAAATATTTGTATAATTATGTTTTTGTAATAATAAATATTATTACATACATGAGGAGCCAGAGTAAAATCAAAGGGCTAATATAATCAAATACTTCACTGTTTCGATCTTTTATATACGAAATATCAAATCTCTCGAAGCGTTATATTGTCGTAAATATCATGTAATCTTTGTTGGATGGTGTATCATAGTAGATATTTATTACATGGCATTTATTAATTTCACGTTACAACATACTGTTACTTCTATATATAACTAGCAAATCGATTATTATCGAACATAACATCACCGTAATTAATGTATTATATCATGAATGTAATCTTTATGGTGCAAATATTTATAATAAAGTTAATCGCAAATATAATAAATTAAAATTATCACTTTTTTCATATAATTTGAAATACACTATTGGACGATAAACTTGCACGATATTTTTCTAATATAATTTTTAATAAATATATATAATTTATATATGCGTTGACTTGAGTTTATTCATCGTTATTATTTATTTTTCAAACAATTAGTCGAAAAGAAAATCAAATGAACTTCAGCAACATGAGATGTTCAAATAAATTTATAACAAACTAATATTTTATTGAATAGTTACATTTTCTTTGAAATGCTATGGTAACGTATTTATTGAGAAATGTTGATAATTTTATTTTTTTTTAATTTGGGTATATTTTAAAAATTCTGATAAAAATATTTATGGATTTATTGCAAATTAATTTTGGGAGCTTTAAATCTTTGTTACAAGCAGGTAGAAATTAAATAAAATCACAGGAGCAAAAACAAAATCAACTCAACGAAATCATGCAAGGCGCTTAACATGCAATTAATTTCTCATAAACAACAGCATTTCGAAGAGAACAAATTGATCACACATTCTATATAATATATAATAAAAGGGTGTGCTAACATGTCATTGTCTCGAAAAAGCAACAGGGGCATTTTTGATGTTCACATAAAATGACGCTTAAATCTGGGGGTCAATTCAATTTTATGAAATTAACAAAAATTTAGAAAACGAACTTTTTGACAGCTTGGCACAAGTGCTAGTTTTTACTACATGTATGTTAATTTTGAAGAAAATTGAACAGAATTTTATACAAGACTTAAAATAGATAACAAACATAAGGATCGAAAAATATAACAAATAATAGAATAATAAAATTTTTACTAGAAGTCAGTAATTCTGATAAGAAATATAGTCACCTTATATTACTATAACTGAAAATATTATCTATTATAATTTTTAATATTATTAGTATTAATATTTCAAAAATTTATTTTAGTGACTTTTTTATTTTTTAATTTCCTGGTGAAGGGGACAACGACAACCCATATTCCTGAATCGACGATATAAGTTCAAAAAAATTAAATCATAAATAATATCATCAGAAGAAAAACTCAGGTTTCAACCAACATTTGAACTATGGGTAATTTAATTACCAACTAGGGTACTATCACAAATATATTATGATAAATTTCTTAACACGTTTTATATTAGATTTATGAATTTTAAATTATATTACATATTTATAATATATAAATATATAATATAATTCTAATATCGGCAATAAGTTTTTATTTAGATGCCACTATGATAAACTAAAAAAAAATAATTACTGTTTGACCCTTTGTTTACGAATTGCTGAAAGCATTATCTTAATGAAAATGAGAAACTAGAGTATTATTTCGACTTTGGGTTTCCATGTTTGTAAGTTCTTGATATATTGTGTATTAAACCCGGATGCATGAAACATTATGGTTACATTGTGTTGTGCAACGTAATACCAGAGGCAAAAACTTTATAATAGTTCTGCACACAAAGATACTATTGCACAATGCCGTAATGTTTGTATTATTTCTGGTATAAAGGCGACTTTTACAAGAAAATTAAATTTTTTATCAAATTCAGCCAAAATTTAAAAAAAATAGAAAATGAATACAAATATTTCAAAATAAATTAATAACAGAGGTCCGCAAGAAAGGGTTGCCTGTATTGGGTGTGCATCATATGTTTTCCAATATACTTTTTAACACTGAACACGAATCTAAAGTCAAAATTAGGGATCAAATTACAAAAAATTGGGAAAAAAGAAAACGACATAATTTCCAATCTACTAATTTTTCTGCGTGATAATTAAAATCTTATAATTTCTATCGTTCACTGGCCCTTTTTACCGTGCTGTTGAGTTTCACTTAAATGATCTATTAATTTTGTATCATTCGGCAGTAATTTGCAAACATTTTTACCCCCCATTGCCGTTGAGTAATCTGCAATCATACTTACAATTGAACATCTGAAAATGTAGCAGCAAATTACTGCTTTATTCTGCAAAAAAAAACTGGATCATTTAAGTCAATAGTTATTTAAGGTAAAAAAAGCCAGAAAGCGACAGAAATTATAAGATTTTTATGCAAAAGAATTATTAGATCGGAAGTTTTATTGTTTTTTTTTATTTTGCTCAATTTTTTGTAATTTGACCCCTAATTTTGTCTTCAGATTCGTGTTCAGTGATACTGTTTTTGCGAACCTGTGTAATTAATGAATAATTTCTTACCGTCAATAATTTTCAACAAGCAAATATCAATAATATTCATTAAATTCAGTAACTTACAAAAAATATCTAAAAATTAATGAAAATCAAGTAAAAAATGTACTGCATTTTATTTGACTTTCAACATAAACAGAACTGCATTTTATTTGACTTCAAACACAAGAAATATTATTATTAATTAAATAATATTTGTTCTAATACATTTAAATAATATTATAAAATCAAAACTTTTATTTTATTATTTGAATATTATAATAAAATTTAAATCTTTATTTTATAATTATAAAATTTAAACCTTTAAGCATATTGATTTATGATAACATTCATAAATGTGAAAGTGAAATATATCACAATTTCCTGTCGAATGTTACTACGTTGTATTAGTATTTCAATTACATTCTAATTAATTTGGTTTTCCTAATTATACAAATCAGCAAGTCAAACTCATTCACAGGCAATTACACACAATTATTAATTATATAAAATAGAGTGGATAATTTTAGTCATTCACAATTATGGGGGTATAAATTTTATGCGATTTTTCGAAGGCTGTAAAAGGCAAAAAATATATTTTACTACATGTTTGTGTATAAGTTATTAATTTATGTTCTGAAAAAAAAAAAATAGAAATAGTCCTAAAGTTTTAATTCTAAAAGATAATGAAGTGAGGGTTCTCAAAAAATTGGCACCTGACCATACCCATGATTTTTACTCTCTAAATGATATAAAGGTAAAAATTATTATTACTAATCTAGGTTTATGTCGGAATTCGTATAAACTACAGACAAGTCAAACAAGAGAAATGTCATGGTCAAACAGCTATATCTTCGAAAATAATTTTAATTTAAAAAAATACTCTTGTACATATATTTTTGAACAGTTAAACCCTGAAAACATTCAAGAAAGCAAAATCGATTTTTTTTTAATTTTAGAACAGAATACCTCCTTAAAGCTATTGATTTTTTAAAGTATAAATACTATCACTATTTATAAACATATATATTTCATAGCATATTACTTAGCATATAAAGAAAAAAATCACAGTTTACGTAATCACTTGCCTTAATTTTTTTAATATTTTCATTTTTATTGTTTTTTGTTGTCTAAAAAAACCTGTAAATGGTTGTTCAATATTCTGAAAACGTCGAAAATGAGTAATTTATTTTTAACATTTCTCTTTCTAAACACAAGTCTCACATATATTTATATAGAGTATATATATCCATATAACACGCATAGTAAGATATATTTTTCACCTAAATATTTATTCGGAATAAGCCTTATATGTGCATTATTTATTCATGAATTTTGTATGCCAATGTTCTTGTAAGTTAAGTATCATGTATCCACTTCCACATATAATATATATATATATATATATATATATATATATAAAATACATGTGTAAGTAAAAATATATACTAAACATAACAAAATAACCGTCTTTATCACTTAGGTGTAGTTGATTTAGGTCCGATGGAACGAATTGAAATAGATGCCCAAAAACGTGCTATTTGATATAATGAAGATAAACTAGTCTCAGCATGTCAGTTTTAGGAACAATGTTTCAGTGGTATATTAATATTATATTAAATACAACACATTTTAATTCAGTATCGAAACATTTATTTTAAATTGAAAGTTACAGCATAATTACATTTTAAATCACAGGTAAAAATTTTAAATGCACATATTTTTAGAATGGCAATATTTTAAAGCTTATTCGTATTTTGTAATTTTATTTTAATTTATTTTGAAAATGACAACGTCATGTTATAATTTCAATCTATAACTAAAATTTAAATAAAATGAAACCTCTGAAAATAAAAATCCTCTATCTTTTTTCAGTGTGTTTACTGAAGTTTCATTTATAGGGAAAACTCGGTACGGTTGTGCCAGTGTACGGTAGTGAAAGTCGTCATAACAGCTAAACTATACTGATTTTAAACTTTACTGATAGGAAAGCGAGAATGGTGAAGTATGTTTGTTCGAACAAGTTTTCATTATTATATTGAGTCAGTGCTCTGGACACGATCTGTGGACTGTGTTGCTTTTGAAGAGTCAAAGGTAAGTTTTTTTGTTAGATTTATTTCAATAATAACTGGTACTTGTATACATATTGATCACTTTGTTTGCTGTAAGTTAAACATTAGTAGTCATTAACCAGAAACTAGATTTTGCGTAGATAATTTAGCTCAGTCATAAAGATGATTTGTTTTCAAAAATGTGCATTAGGACATGTGGAAAAATCTAACTTAATAGACAAAATACGAAAGAAAAAGGAAAATTAAAATTAAATACAAGAAAACAAAAATTTCATAAATTTTTGTTATACTGTATTCATAAGCTTGGTTCAAATCATTATTTTTATTATTAGTGTGCGGTTTTGTGACACTTGCCCTTTTCTTGTATTACAATATTTCACAATTACCACGTAAACACATGTTCGAATTACCATTTAATTTACTTTTCTTCCAGGTAACTGGTAAATTAACAAAATCATTGCTGATCTAAAACAGTGGCACTAACGTACTAAGTCTCACCTACTATTTTGATATGTGCTCATAAAATTATGATTGATACTAAAAATCTGTCTAATTTCAATGATTTTCCAAAAATTTTGAAATATATTATAACTTTAAAAAATTCAATTGATTTTCAAAATTTATCTAATTCTTATTTACAGAATAAGAAGTTATAGGATTTTCTTCTTAAGGCACAATTTCTTATTACATCTTGGAAATAATAACGTTTTATAAAAACATTTCCAAAACCCATATTAGATCTACCTATTGTCTCTACATTTTATACTTTACTGAAATCACAAATAATATTAAAACCATTCTCCATCATACGTATGATATTTAAACTTTTGTTTTACCGTTCGCAGTGGCATTAAGTAGAATTTAATATCTCGGTGACTTGCTAGAAAAATATTCCGTGATCGTGCTGAGCATTTACAGCTGCAATGCGGTAGAGTCGAGCTTTCTATAATTTTTATATTTTTCTCTGAAACATAAAATTCTTATTCATATAAGAAATATTTGCCAGAAATAAATAATGTGTTATTTTATTCCTATTCGAAGAATCTAATTCCGAGAAACATAAGATAGAAGCTTAAGTTTTACCATGTATATAGAGTAGAGCGGCGTAAAGGTCAGCGGGTAAAAAGGCCCACCACCAATATCTCAAAAATAAGTAAAATTAGGATTTTTTTAAGTGAAATTAGGAATTAGGAAAATATTTGAAAGTAGCGGGAAATAAATCTATAACCAGCTGTAAATCTAGCAACGTCGTTATCAGAAGATCATCGGTCATGTTGAAAATCTAGTAGAAAAAAAGTAGTAGTAGAATTTTCTTTCGTTGTTAATTCTTTTTATTGTGAACACTCATGTTTAGTTTACGACATCTTAATGTAATATAATTGTTTTGTATAATGTATTGTTAATTTTAAATTAGATTCAACAGATGTTTTTATATAACCATTGTAATAGCTTACATGTGGGTGGGATAAAAGGGACCAACTAAAACATTACCCAGGCTAAGGTGGAAACAATAAGAAAATAGTGAATAAAAATGTAAATTTAGTTAAGAAACCAATTTTACAACAAATAAATTCAATAAATAGTTCAATAAATATCAGATCAGGGTTTTATACAGTGTTATCACTGTTATCTTTGTAAAAAATGTGTCTATGAAATTTTTATTTTGCCTTGATTGAATATTGTAGCTATTATTCCGTAAAATCTCTATGAAATTAAAAATATGATATTGGATCTAGTTGCTCCCTGGCTATCCCATTTTACACCAGCTATGGGTTAAAAAGGTGCAGATGGCAGATTATAGTTTTTAGTTTTTAGAAAAATAGTAAAAAAACACATTTCTTTAATTAGGAATTAACTTAGAATAATTCTGATGTGTGTGTGCGTGTTGATAAAACAAAAACCTTATAAATAGGCATCCATCGAGATATAAAAAAAAGAAAACTAAGATATGTTTCTTAAACTATATTTAATAGATTCATACGTTCAGACGTTCAGACTCTTCCTCAATGGAAACAAAATACGAGGAGTTAATACACAACACAAAACAAAAACTAGTTGGGCGCATGGCATCGCGCCTCAAGGCAAATTGCTGGAACTTCCCGTACCGATTAAAATCTCTATAAAATATCTAATAATTTAATGCACATATGTCCAATAAACATTTCCAACCGCCAAATGACATTTTTTTAACTTATTTTTATTGAGAGTTTAAAACCGCTGGACCTGCCTTCCCAAAAATTTAATCAGTTCTTCATCTTGTCAATACGAGTAAAATGTTTTTTGAATTATTAAAATTGGGCGCTCCGTTCTCTTTAAAACTGAGTTACCGTTTTTAGCACTTTTTGCCCATTATCTTCGGAACAAAATATTTTTTTGAATTATTCAAATCGGTTGATCGGTGTTCCCGAAATCGTCGACGAAATTTTGTATCCGCATACACACATACATACATCCGTTTTTTCTGAGGTATGCCAAAATATTCAGAAACTTTTGAAACATAAAGATATATAAAAATTTTCATTTTATTTTTTATTTTGCGATTACTATAACTCACCCTACGGAAAGTTAAAAAACATGGTAAATAAATTATTACTTAATAATTTGTAACTGTATTAATGCAGGGTGAAAACTGTTTTTCGATATGATACCCACGATTTCTCAATTTGTACTGGACCGATTTACTTACAAATTTTACTGTGACTTCTCTTCGATATGAACTATGCTCATCCTCATATTGCGACTTTTACTCTTTATAAAAAGTTTGAGAATATCTAAAAATGTTAGAAAAAACTTTTTTTTCAAGCAGCTGCTATAGTGTTTTTTTTTTTTTGTCTGTAGTTTATACAATATCAACATTATTAGATCAATAACACTTATATGTTTTATTTCATATAATTTGGGGGACTGAATTTATGGCGCCAATATTTGTGGCCACTTGATCACCTCCTAATTCTCAAAAAAATAATTAATAACTTGTAAAAAATATAGATATATTCGGTTCATCAATACCCTACCAGAGTCCCTGGAATATTCAAATAGGTATTTCGAATGGCCTGATATCAAGCAGTGGTGATGTATTGAATATATAAATCATAACTCTGAGTTGGTTAACATTAAGAAAATACTTGTTCGATCTATATTCATCTATGACCTACTTTACAAATCATTTTTACTATAGATAAATTGAAATTTGAAAGTTCAATCATTTCAATTATCCTAATTACAAGTGCTGAAAACAAATCAATTGAAATTTTCGTTTTATGCTTTTCCGTCTGTTGGCAGGATTTTCGTTTGCGTGCTAACTGACTGTTAATTCCGGATTCGTCAGGTCTGAGAGTGTTATTGGATTATAAGCAAACACGAACTCATAGTATACCGAAATATAGGAACTGTCGACGATTCATTATATTGACAGATTAGTTTAATGCGCGATAAGTTTAATTTCCTTATTATCAAAACTATTAGAAGGACTTCAATCTTATGACGTAGCTATAGTATATCAAACAAATATGTGGCTATCTATTTTTTATGAGAATACTATAATAGAGACTAGTCGGAAATATATCTACAATTATTTACAATCAAGTTGCACGGTTTTTCGTAAGATACGACAATGTAGATGCAGCCAAAAATAGTCTACTGGTGTGCCTTGACTTCTCATCTATCTTAAATAAAAATCAAGAAATTATATTTTTTGTTTTTACATACGTATATCAGTACAACCTGATATGAAGCAGTAGTAATATACATTTGCACTCTCTTTGAAATTAAAAATAAGACGTTAGACCTGTTTGCCCCCTGACCGTCCTATTTTGTCCCGTCTATGTCGTAGAAAGGAAAAGTTGACAAATTTAACTACAATAATGAATTAGTTGGGAGTTTTACTGAAGATGGTCAGGTTGTTGTTTGTTTGATATGTGTTATTTGTTGTGATATAATGGGTTTGCTTTTCATCCCCGCCCTATCCTATATCAGAATGATGTATCCATGAAGTACACAATATGGGAATATATTAGAAAAAATACATCAGTTTGTCTATCTATGCAGCACGGATGGATCTGTGTTTATTTAGAATACTATTTTCACATATTTTTGTGAAGACAATACTACCGTTTTGAATCGTGCAAAATCCATTCAATCAATGGGTAATGCTAAAACAAAACCCCATGATTAGCAATTTAAATTTTACACTCTACTTCTTATCTATAGGATATGAATATTTTACATATGCCACTTGAATATTTATTTATGGATCGAGAAGTTTTAACAAATTACAGCAATTTTTTTAACACTATACTCCATACACTATTTAAAAACAATTGTAAAAAGTAATTATTAAATAGCAAACCCTTACTTTAAATGTAATAGATTTATTTGCTTCTATTAAATATTTTGGTTTGATTTTACCAGGAATGCTACTAAAATCAAAATATTTGAGCAATAAAACATTATTCAACTGCTCAACCATTAACTTTGTGAGCAAAATGCACAAGAAGCGTTTGTTCATTAGCGCAAGTATGAATAATTCAACAGCATACAATGTTAGAAGTAAGTAAAGCAATTTCGCATTTTATGATCGGACTGTCTGGATGTGAATTTTAGTTTTTGTTCGGCAAGATAAATATACGGAATTTCAAAAATATTAAATAAAGAAACATTATATAACAGTGACTTAATTTTCGATATGATTAGAGCGGGTCGATTTGTATGGGTCAAAAGTCACATAGGCACATATGATTTTGTGATACTAGGGATCAAAATAAGATACTTTGCTGAAGAAACCACACCTCTAAATTAAATTCTGCTGTCCCGTGCATTGACTCAAAAATAAGGGTTAAAATTTGAAAATGCTTATTTTGACCCGTTCAGGGTGCCCCAATCGCGTCCAAATGTATGACCGACACCCACTTTGTTTGGAAGGCCGATCCACCCATGCCCGTGGTTCACCCCTTGGGACCCCCACTGAGAGGTTTTTCAGAATTTAACCATTATTTTTAGGTCAATGCACGGGACATCAAAATTTATTTTAGAGGTATGATTTCTTGAGAAAAGTATCTTATTTTGATCCCTAGAATCCGAAAGTCACATGGGCCTAAGTGACCTTTAAAATGTTAGTATTGAGCGCGGAGCCAGCCACCCATCAACCTCGCATATCTCAGAAACTATTGAATGTTCTAACTTTCAATTTTGGTCACAATCTTGGTAAGATATAGTATCAATGTGTGTCAAGTTTCTTCAAAATCGCAAATTGCATTTTTGAGAACGTACCATCTGTTTAAATATTAGTATTGAGCGCGGAGCCAGCCACCCATCAACCTCGCATATCTTAGAAACTATCAATCCCCAAATTTTATTCCATGAGAAAGACTTATTAAAACGGAGCATGGCAGAATCAATGTTAATAGTTCGGACTAACAATAGCATAATCTAAGAACCGACACAAATATTTTACATGACACTTATATAAACATCATTAATAATTTATAAATTTTTTCATTTATCTTATTCTTTTCAATAAATTAATTTGTTTTTTCATTTTTATCGATTTTGTATGCGATAGCACTCCTTTTGTTTACATTATAATGATACCCTCTCTGTCTCCATCTATATAAGTACTTCAAATTTGTTTAGAATATTTCTGTAAGTGTTATATGTTTCGTTAGTACTGTGTCAAGCATTGCAAGGAATAGTTGGTGTTTTTTGTATATCAAAAATTAAATGAAATTTAAATAAGTTATTAAAGAATGTGTAGTATATAAGTAACTGTTTTTGAAATTACACTGAAGATGAGACACACACCATAGTCTCGAAACGTCTGTAATCATAAAATAAAGTTGTGTTAAACAAATCTGAGTGCTGTTTTGTCATATTAAACAATTAATATTCGTTCGTTCCACTCATAATATTCTATATTATATATATATATATATATATATATATATATATATATAATATATATATATATGTTAGGGAGGGCCAATTCATTATAGAAGTAAAATTAAGCGATATGGGCACCTTTTTATATGAAATATATGTGTTATTTAAATGAATTTTGACTGCAAAACCATAAATCGCAAATAACTTTTTAGCCAGCGAAATTTTCAATAAAAACTGTTTTTTTAATAAGTAAATGGTATTAATTTAGGCATGTTGAATAATTCAAATTGTGAGTTTTATTTTTATTA
>NW_020538040.1:41235981-41263393 GCF_003426905.1 Ctenocephalides felis | reverse complement strand
ATATGAATGAATAAAAAACTGTTTCCAACTTTAAATTGTTCGCTTATATACTCCGATATGATAAGTAATAGGAAATCTGCTACATTAAATCGAGTTTAACATCTACCAGCAATGTTGAATGAATATATTGTATAAACATATCAATATTCAAATGGCAAAATATATGTAAAATTAATCAACACTTCTTATAATTAGAACTTTTTTATTCTTTGAATTTCTTTCTAACAATATTTTGTAAAAGCAATTATTTATTTGAAAATTATTCAAAGTTATTATTGAGTTGTTACTAATTATTACAAAGTTTATAAATTTCAAACTACATGGAATTTTTTTTTATTATTATTACTTCTATTATTTCTACTTAAGATAAAACTATCATAAAATCACCTTCGAGACAACCCTTTGAGAACAAAATATGTGTTATCGTTCAGCAAAAAGGTAAACAAAAATTTACTAAAAGACGCATTAGTTGTTAAATATTGCAAAAATGTTTTGTTTCGACACATACCACAATGAAACACGATATGCGTTCGCTGAAAAATAAAAAAAAAATGTATTTAAAATATTTTTAATGATGATCATGATGAATTTGGCATAAAATTTGTCAGGCATGAGTTTATACTTACAAATCTTTTAAATTTTATTTTATGGTTTATAATTTAATATTTTTATAACTAATTGTGCTCATAAAGTATGGTAAAAAGATGTTCGTTATGAAGAGTTAAGAGGCCTTCATGTGAATAAATTGAATATCTTTGTTAAGAAGCGCATAAATAAATACGTTTTATAATCGTACATATATATATTTGGTTTATGCACATATAAATATATTAATACATGTTTATTATTTAATTATACAGGGTGTCCCATAACTTAACGTCAACGCGAACGAAAGGGGTGATAGTATTGACCCTAAATGTCCTGAAAAAAATATAAAAAAATAACTCACGTTGATTGAAAATTCTGAGCTTTTAAGTGCAGCCTAGAGCTTTGGTGTACGTATGACCATTTTTTGGATATTGTGGTTAATTTTACTAACTTTGTTCATTTAAACTTTAACTGAAAATCGTAATCGCAAATAACATTGTTAGGACCACAGTAAAAAATAATTACACAATTGCTCCAAGCTTTTAAGAATTTAGACTTTTTATTAAACTATGTAATTAAAACGTTTAAAATCGGTCGAATTTTGAGAGGCGCTTCTTTAAAATAAAAGTACTAAAGTGGGTTGGCAAATTTTATCAAAAGTTGACGCATTTCATCAGGATTGTAAAATAGTAAAATACTTGCTGATTTTATCATTGAAAAATTTCGAGTAACAATACAAATGACTATATTAATTTTTTTTTAACAATTTGAGTAAAACTCTACCGGGATGTTACATTACGATGGGGGCGTGCAAGAACATTTGTCACTGTTTCTTTGAAAGAAAGACAGCGCGAGAGCAGCCCCTCACTTCTAACGTATAAAAGATATTGTTTAACGTTATTAACAGCTTCGGGCGTTACAGCATAAGAATACAGAACGAAGGACCGTTGTTAAAGTCGTTTTTGTTGAGATAAAACGATCTTTTCGTTTATATATATAACGGTTTCAAGCCCGCGGTGGGAATTTAAATTCATACACGACTTACTACGAGAAATATTAACTTGCGGTTAATGCCGTTAATGTATTTTCTTTATAACTAACATTACTTTTAGATAGAATTTACTAAAGGAAATTACTATTTTATACAAGGTGTGAATGTATATGTATTATGTTTCACAAGTCGAAAGAATTTTAATATAAAACCAGTTATTAACTTTTTGTAGAGTAAGTTATTGCAATCGTTTGAAAATCGAAATTGAAAATTTTTACATTTTTTCACGTTTTGCAGGTTTCTGAATATTTTGGCATACCTCAGAAAAATGGGGTGTATGTATGGATACAATTATTTAATTTTTAAATTAAATAGGTATTTTTATCTTTTTTGTAAATGCGCTTTTTATGTATTCTTATATTTAAAAATGAATCGCAAAATGCGTTGGTAAGTGCATAACTCAACAACGCCTGGGCCAATTCTTTTTTTAAAATGATGGTTGTGTCCAAGGATTGTTCTTACGGCGACAAAAAATCGATTAATTGCCAGGAAAACCCTAAAAACAGCCATTTCTTTTTCTCATACAAACGTTTTCTACCTAAAACGTAGAATCAATTTGAGCTTTATTGCTATTATATAAAGTTCATATTAAATTACAAGCACTCACAGTATAGTCTTTCTAAACGATAATGCGGATTTTGAGACATCTTTCTGAAGTTTGTTAAAGAAATTTTCTATGATGTATGTGACTGGGATGCATGTGCAATATTGTAAAAATACATGGGAAAAATTGTAAAAAACGATATGCCATTGCTTGCACTGAAAACAAATGAAAACAATCATCTGCCAAAAATTTCAATTTACTTATGAATCTAGACAATATTAGAACATGTATAATAAATTTATGATTATGAATAAGAAAAATAAAATTGCTAAAATTATTATTGCTAAAAAGCAGCTGAGATGTGCCAGAAATTATAATATAATTCCTTAATTAATAATATAAAATACAGTATATGTATGGCAGATTGAATGAAACACATATGAACAGGATATGATAAATATAATTCACTTAAAATATGCAATTGAGTATTAATCAGGGCAGGTCCTACCTTTAATGCGATGCATGCGAAAAATACGAGTGCACGCATTAGGGGGCGCCAACACTAGATTCGGATATTAAATTTTCAATATAGTTTTTTTCAATATATAATTTTTTTGCATCTTTTACTAAGCTTTCCACAATATTTTCAAAATTCGTAAAAATTTCACTTTATAACACAACAAATGGGAAAGTAAAGATGAATACCTACAATTCGGTCCTCACGATATCGGTTAGGAGAAGTTTAAGATGCAATTTTGGATATCTTAAATAATAAAAAATTAAATTAATTTAATCTAACATGGAGTACCAGTGTTATGTTATGGTTATGGTTATGTTATACTGTTTAAAAGACTTCAATTTTCAATATAGTGTGTGAATTGAGACTCATTATTTTATTTAAAGCAGTTCTACATTTAACAACGTTAATATTATAAATATATATGCATTTTGGCATGAAGAGTATTAAGAAAACAATAATTATTATTTTTAGGTAAACGGTAAATATTAGTATATTATATTAAAAATTGTAGACATGGGTACAGGACAACGTCTGTCGGGTCATCTAGTATATATATATATATATATATATATATATATATATATATATATATATATATGAGATTCAGTTATTAGGGCAATACATCAATTAAAAAATTTGTATGACTTTAAAACATTTTTATTTTTTCCATACGTTTCGACACATAGTTTCTTTTGCATCGGAATCCAGAATAGCGGGATGTACTTTTCAATGTCATAAAATAACTTATTCTAAAATTTATATATTGTTCAATTTAAAGTGACAAGATTTGATTTCATTGTGCATTGTGAACAATTATAATTAAGAAATAATTAGGATTATTACAATTACATAGTCCACTTAAGATGACACAAAACTATGTGTCGAAACGTATGGATAAAATAAAAATGTTTTAAAGTCATACAATTTTTTTAATTGATGTATTGCCCTGATAACTGAATCTCACATATTTCAACATCAAAATTACATAAAAAATTTAATATATATATATATATATATTCAGCTTTATCTGAAATGAATAATAATATCTTTTTCACTTTCGCAATATTAGCAAACAGTATTCCTAACTTACCAAAAGTATATCATAATAGAAAAATCGCAAACAAATGTAAATATACTATGTGGGTCGAAAGTTGTGATTTATATTCATAGGCACACAAAGTCAGGTGAGAATTTATTACGTGCACACGTACACATATATCTCTGTATTATACTTACAATATTCAAAAAGAGCTCGTAGACGTGTTGGTATAAAGTCGTAGCCAGAAACCTTTTCTATAAATGCAGATTATTATACATTTTTGAAAATAACATCAGTAAGAAAGAAACGTCTATTGTTAATCATTATTATGCATTGCACTAAATTCAGAAGTTGAAAAATATATCTAATTAAATCTTACTTTTATTCGTAAATTAATTATATGTGCTATCTAAATAAAAAAATGAAAAATAGTGATAAGTGAATAATGACAATTAATTGATGAAATTGAAACTTGGTAAGTTTAAATTGAAAAAAAAATAAAGTATGCATAATCTTCATTGTATATGATGTAGTTGAACACATTTTCGCAATTTTATCATATCCATAAAAATCAGGACACTGAAAACTTTTTAAAGACTATTTCATAATTTTAAAATATTACTCTATCACAAGATATTAAATTAGTTGCGAATTGTTTTATACAAAGATATATTTTAGGTACAATAGTTTGCAGTTGTCTATTTGCTGCGAGCGTATTTCAGCTATTATAAAATATATTTAAACTCTATGAAGTATTTGGAACATATTTGTTGTGAAAGGGTTAGTTAAATTTAGTTATGTTGAGTTCAAATGGTTTCAAACACTGAAATTGAGTTTAAATTAATTAAATGCGCAGTCCTGTCTATAACAGCATCAGCCTTTCAGCGTATTAATTAACATGGATTTTTAACGTGGGTATGGGATGTTTTTGAATAGTATATTTTTTTATCAAAATGCGGCATTATAATTTTTTTGGTGCAATATATTTATATCTCATAAACAACGTCTAGTAAGTATATTAGCATATTTCTTATAATGTATGTTCTTAGTACAGCAACTTTAATCTTAACTTACAAAGTCAAAGTGGTGCATGGCACTATCCCTTAGTGCAAGTTGCTGGAACTTTCCTTACAATAATTAAACATTTTCGAAATAAAAATAATCATCAACAAAAATTCATCAATGAGTAAAAACAATTGTTTTAATTTTTTTTAAATAGTTATTATAAATACTGTCATATTTTATAAATCTAATATAATATAAATGCTTATATTTCGGCGACGAGATTTATTTATATTTATTTACAAGAACGACAGCATAATAAATTATCACCGTCAACACAAGCAATATGCTTCTTGAATCACTCTAATCGGATGCTCCGTTCTTTCAAATACTGGTAGTTTGCGCTTTTTGCTCTGTATATCCGGAACGGCTGGATCTGTCTTGGCTAAAAACTAATTTGATATCGTGGACGAAAATTTGTATCCAAACATACGCACACACACATCAATTTATTACATCCATTTTTAAGGTATGCCAAAATGATCAGAAACCTCTGAAAGATAAAGAAATGCTAACATTTTCATTTTCGACTTTTTGCGATTACTATAACTTTTTCTACGAAAAATATCTGTAAATAAATTTGTAGGACATACATATAAACTTTAATTTATGATGATTAACATACAAGATGATTTACAAAAATTGCTTGAATTTAGGAGAATTAATTTTTTAACTTTTACGGAGAAGAAATCATTTAATATACTATTATTTCCTAAAAAGTGATAATTTTGCGTAATAAGAAAATTATTTAATAAAAATTAATTTGATACAATTTTCAAAGTGCAGTTCATTCAGAAATAAGTAGTTGCAGTAAAAATATATTGAAGGAGGCAGCAATGCAATAAAAATAAGTTTCTTGTTGGCTTTTTTGGTGGTTAAAGCTTTGACTTTGTACTCAAAGGGTGGAGGCCAGGGTTTGATACATATGCCAACCGTTGGGTTGCGTTGTAAATAGCCATGTCGTCAGGAAGTATCATCACAACAGCTCATAGGACTCATAAATTATGTTCTATAAATAATAATATTGCTTCTACTCGGATAAAAAATGCTAAACGTGTCCAACAGCTCAATTTCTGCTCTAAAAAAAAACAAGCAACTAAATGTTTACCTGCTCTAAATCTAGTCCGGTGTATATCGGTTCTTATTAAAGGGTGGAGGCCAAGGTTTGATACATATGCCAACCGTTGGGTTGCTTTCTAAATACCCATGTCGTCAGGAAGTATCATCACAACAGCTCATAGGACTCATAAATTATGTTCTATAAATAATAATATTGCTTCTATTCGGATAAGAAATGCTAAACGTGTCCAACAGCTCAATTTCTGCTGTAAAAAAACAAGCAACTAAATGTTTACCTGCTCTAAATCTAGTCCGGTGTATATCGGTTCTTATTAAAGGGTGGAGGCCAAGGTTTGATACATATGCCAACCGTTGGGTTGCTTTCTAAATACCCATGTCGTCAGGAAGTATCATCACAACAGCTCATAGGACTCATAAATTATGTTCTATAAATAATAATATTGTTTCTTCTCGGATAAGAAATGCTCAACATGTCCAACAGCTCAATTTCTGCTCTAAAAAAAAACAAGCAACTAAATGTTTACCTGCTCTAAATCTAGTCCGGTGTATATCGGTTCTTATTAAAGGGTGGAGGCCAAGGTTTGATACATATGCCAACCGTTGGGTTGCTTTCTAAATACCCATGTCGTCAGGAAGTATCATCACAACAGCTCATAGGACTCATAAATTATGTTCTATAAATAATAATATTGCTTCTATTCGGATAAGAAATGCTAAACGTGTCCAACAGCTCAATTTCTGCTGTAAAAAAACAAGCAACTAAATGTTTACCTGCTCTAAATCTAGTCCGGTGTATATCGGTTCTTATTAAAGGGTGGAGGCCAAGGTTTGATACATATGCCAACCGTTGGGTTGCTTTCTAAATACCCATGTCGTCAGGAAGTATCATCACAACAGCTCATAGGACTCATAAATTATGTTCTATAAATAATAATATTGTTTCTTCTCGGATAAGAAATGCTCAACATGTCCAACAGCTCAATTTCTGCTCTAAAAAAACAAGCAACTAATGTTCACCTGCTCTAAATCTAGTCCGGTGTATATCGGTTCTTATTAAAGGGTGGAGGCCAAGGTTTGATACATATGCCAACCGTTGGGTTGCTTTCTAAATACCCATGTCGTCAGGAAGTATCATCACAACAGCTCATAGGACTCATAAATTATGTTCTATAAATAATAATATTGTTTCTTCTCGGATAAGAAATGCTCAACATGTCCAACAGCTCAATTTCTGCTCTAAAAAAAACAAGCAACTAATGTTTACCTGCTCTAAATCTAGTCCGGTGTATATCGGTTCTTATTAAAGGGTGGAGGCCAAGGTTTGATACATATGCCAACCGTTGGGTTGCTTTCTAAATACCCATGTCGTCAGGAAGTATCATCACAACAGCTCATAGGACTCATAAATTATATTTTATAAATAATAATATTGCTTTTTCTCGGATAAGAAATGCTAAACGTGTAGCAACAGCTCAATTTCTGCTCTAAAAAAGCAAGCTAAATGTTTACCTGCTCTAAATCTAGTCCGGTGTATCTCGGTTTATATTAAAGGGTGGAGACCAAGGTTTGATACATATGCCAACCGTTGGGTTGCTTTCTAAATACCCATGTCGTCAGGAAGTATCATCACAACAGCCGATAGGACTCATAAATTATGTTCTGTAAATAATAATATTGCTTTTTCTCGGATAAGAAATGCTTAACGTGTAGCAACAGCTAAATTTCTGCTTTTAAAAAAGTAAGCAACTGAATGTTTACCTGCTCTAAATCTAGTCCGGTGTAGCTCGGTTTATATTTATGCAGGTCAAATGATAGAATGCCCTTCGGGCAGGAACTTGGCTGCTGTGTTACAACGTTATCATATTTCGATGAATATTCCGTCAGCAGGCGAGCGCCCCTTCAGCATGAATATGCATTGCATATATAGACACACAAACCCGCCGAACGAGTCAACTATGAATACTTGCCTGAACGAGATTACGGCGCCGTGCAAGCTACGGCGATTTGTTAACTTCGCCACGGCTCAACGTACTGAAAATTTAAATTCGTAAACTGATGCTTACACCTATGTACGTTCACCTTACACGCGTAAATTCATATATAAAGACGTACACGCCAGCGCAACTTTCTGCAATAATATATTACAATCTATTTTTATATCTTTTCATGGCGCGTATATCACATTTCAATTCTCTATATTTTCGCTCTTTCTGCTAGTTACCTATGTTTATATTTGTTCTTCCCAAGATCCAATTTGACATTGAGCAATTATATTGTGAGAACCCAACCAATCATATTACAAACTAGTGGCGTATGGCATCATGCCTTAAGGCAAATTGATGGAACTTTCCGTACCAAAAATCAAATTATAAAAAAAACCTTTTTTTAATCTTTGAAAAAATTAGATTTTTGAGAAGTTTGAAAATTTTGCAAAAAAAATATTTTCAATATATTTTGGAAAATTTAAGATTTCTTCAAAGCAATGGCGTTTCTTTAGCTGCGTAGAGGCGAAATATAAAAGCGCGTAAGCACTGCGTTACAGTCTAACGAAAAACAATGTTATGGAACCCATAGAAATAGAAACAAAATTTATACTTATTATTAAAATCTCAATAAACCACCTGATAATTTGATATACATATGCCTAATGAATATTTTTGAACGCCGAATGCATTTTTTTTACTTTTTTACTCGATCTCCGAAACAGCTTGACCTGCCTTCCCAAAAATTAGTTTTTTAATTTGTCAATATAAGTAAAATGTTTTTTTTTAATTATTGAAATCGGACGCTCTGTTTCCTTGAAATCTGAATTGCCATTATTGGCACTTTTTGTCCCGTATCTTTGAAACAGTTGGACCTGTCTAAAAACTAATCAGCACGTCTTCTTATAAATAGAAATCGAATGTTATTTGAATCATTATACATCCATTTTTTCTAAGGTATTCCAAAATGTTCAGAAACCTCTGAAACACAAAGATTAAAACAAATTTTATTTTCGATTTATTTGCGATTACTATAACTTGCCCTACGGGAAGTTTATAATGTATATTAAACAAACCATCTGACTATGTTCAGTAAATCTCCTAACTAATTCATAGTTGTAGAAGCGTGCTTTTTTGCTATTTTGCAAAAGTTTGTCACCTCGTACATTTTACTCCGTAGGCGCGATAAAATGGGACGGCCGGGGGACAAGTAGGTCCAATAATTTTAAAGGGACTTTACGAAAAACTACATTACTCAACCAATATAATATATAAATTTTATTTTATGGCTACATTTTTCACAGAGATAATTGTACATAACTTTGATTTGGTATTTCGACAAAAATATTTATCAGCAGAGTTGGAATAACAACTTATTTATATTATGTCTTATAAAATTGTTTTTTTTATTTTAATTTACTATTTTTATTGTTTATACTTTTGCCAGGATAAAGATTCAGTTGGTCCATTTTACCCACTCACATGAAAGCTTTTACAGTGATTAAATAAAACAAACTGTTCAAACTAACTTAAAATTGATAATTATTAATACATGTATTATAATACATTTCATAAAACAATTAAACAACGTATACGTGAAAATCATATTAAGGTCTCGTAAAGTAAACAACCATGCTCACAACGAAAGAAAATACTTTTGTTAAGGTTGCCGTATTTCTCGATATGGACGTCGTAAGAATGAAGGTGATGGTTATACGTCTTATGTCTTCTACTTTAAAATAGTATTGTTAAAAGTTTCTTAACTTTACTTGTTTTTGAGATATTGGTGGTAGACTTTTTCCCGCGAACTTTTAATCCTTGTTCTACCCCATATATGGTATGTTTGATAGTTTATGTCAAGTATATTCCACAAACTTCAAAGTTTTGTACTGTAAAGAACTGAAGCTACAAACTAGGTGTGAGTGAATTTTTTTCTTAAGACAATTTGCATGAACTTCCCGACAAGTGTAAATAATCTACATTTATTTATATTATATTATATTTATATTATATTATTATAATCAATATGAAATCAATATTACAATTTACAAGTGATTTATAAGTATGCCGAATTACAATACGGCTTACAGTTAATGTGAAAAGATACACACACTCATACTTTTTTTATTTTAAATCAAAATATAAACTTTTCCTTCGGGGTGTTAAAAATGTGGAAATGGAAATATATATTATAAAATATTTTAGAGGCACTTAAACTTCTTTGAGTAAAAATATTCGTAAATGAGTTATTTATCGAAACTAATAAGAGCTATTATTCATACGTGGATATTAAAATTCCTGTTTATTTCCAAGTCTAGTAGATAAGTTTATACTATGGCTATGATAATATAACCGTATCAGAAGGAGAAAAACAATTTTTCAAGAACACGCAAGTTAAAGAATAAGATCGCTTATCATTTATTTAGTAGGCACTTATTTTATAGCTTTGATAAGGGTAATTTAGTACTTAATGGTTCTAGGATCAATCTTATAAGATCACTAATGTCGCATTTAAATTTATACTAAAGAAATCTATTGAATGCCGTTCATGGGAAGAAGAGGAGCTTATTATTTAATTGCTTAGAATTAATATTTTCATGAAAATAGTTTTGAATTTTCAATAATACTCGCACACATGTTAATAATACTAACTTTGCGTAAAGGTTTAATGCAAAACTTTTTTTTGGATCGTTCGAGTATTTAGTATATTCTGATCCTTATACATTATACCTTATATATATCTTATATATGTACCTTATACCTTATTGTTTTGATACAATTTGATTAAAAACATAAAATTGTTTGTAGATTGACTTAATATATTAAAAATATTGATCATATAATCCTGTATGGTTCATGCGCCTGAACATGCACCGACAACATTTAATATGCAACGACACGGTACAAAAATTAATAATGCATTGCCAATATATCAAAGTATAATTTAGTAAAATTAAAATCAATTTTTCATATTACGATATAACAACAGTGCTTCAAAACTGAAAGTTATAAATGATTACATTATTTATATAAACTAATGAGAATTAGAAATAAAAATAGATATTATAAATATTATTATCATCTTCCAATTGATATATCAGTATATGGTATATTATTATTACCAAGAATGAACATACAGTATTGTACTGTATGTTCATTCTTGGTAATAATAATATACCAAATACTGATAAATAATATTAAATTACAAAACACCCATGAGATAAAAAATATTAAATTTCAAAACACCCATTAAGGACACAAATTGACATCACACAGATTGACATCGATTTTACGTTATCATTCGAATAGTGTGGCAAATAAATATTCCCTTTATCAACTTTAACATGGTACAAACTCATTTGTTCAAAAACAAGACTGAAAACAATGAATTTTTCTAAAGATGATTGGTAGTGCTCTATATTAATAATGCCACTAACAGCAAAATTTTAGACAATTACATTTGTTCTTAACTATAAAAGCATTCTCGAAAC
Source organism: Ctenocephalides felis (assembly GCF_003426905.1). Taxonomy (NCBI): domain Eukaryota; kingdom Metazoa; phylum Arthropoda; class Insecta; order Siphonaptera; family Pulicidae; genus Ctenocephalides; species Ctenocephalides felis. The sequence continues at coordinate 41,252,036 of NW_020538040.1, read as the reverse complement.
TTGCACTTCAATTTTCTAGATACAATCGAAACTTAATCTTAATTAATCTTCAAAAATAATACGAAAAATAGAGCAATATGATTTATGAATTTCACTCATTTCATTATATGTTATTACACTAGTCATTTTTAAGTTTTTTTTTTACTCGAAATTTTTCAATAATTGAAGAATCAAGTAGGTATTTTACCATTTTACAATCCTGATTAAATGTGCCAACTTTGGACGAGACTTGCCAACACACTTGTATATTTTTTTGGAGAAGGGCCTCTCAGAGTCGACTATTTTAGAAAAAAAAATTCATAGTTCAACAAAAAGACCTATTTTTTGAAACCTTGGTACAATCGTATTATTATTTTTTACTGTGAGAAATGTTATTCACGGTTACGGTTCCAAGGTTTAAATACAAATTAATTATAAGAAGTTAACCACAATAACCAAAATATGATCATAATATTACCAAAGCTCTAGGTTGCACTTAAAAGCTCATAACTTCCAAACAACGTGAGATAAGTTTTGACAAAACAGTTAAGGTCAATACTGTCACTTTTTCGGCTTATCGTCAAGGTCTGAGACACCCTATACATATATAGATATATATTGTTTATAACCCCTAAATAGGGAGAAGTCCCGTAACGCCGGACGGCACCAAACACCGGACACTCTATTTAACACGTATTATTTAAGCGAGTATAAATCTTTTCGTTTCAAAATGCAAGTGAAGGGGACATGAGGGGCAAAAATATTCGTCAACGACACATGTGCAGACATCCAAAGTATGGAAATGGCTACATATGTGATCAATGCAGGTTATTTTGGAATGACCGGTACTAGGTGCCATTGTTTAAAATCATATTTTTTGTACCAAAGTTTGATTGATAGTATTAATTATTTTTAGCAAAGATTGCGGTTTTGTTAATTTAGTTTGATTTCCAACTTCGTTATCTAACATAAATCATAATTTAATAAACATTTTGTAGAATATTTTTTTATTTATTTATAAATAACCTTAGGTGTTCGCCACTAGGGGACTTTCTTCTAACTAACAAATATCAATGGAAAAATATTGTAGTTTGCTGTAGTAAAAGTGAAAAGAAATATAAAAATGTTAAAAAAAACAAATTTTAGTGTAACTTTTGCCTTTAATATAAGCAAATCCAAATCTTTAGAGATTGGAAAAATTAAATGTTGAGATTGGAATTTTTAAAAATTTTAATGAATCTCAATATTTAATTAATTAATTTTGCATAGTTTTTAAAATTTAGGATTTTATTGACAACATAATTATTATTTGAAAATTTACGTAACTGTGTAAAGATTTATATCATTACTCAAGCAAAATTAAAGCTTTTAGCCGTATTTAATGCTTTGTGGTTGTTGTTTTTGTGAAAAATTAAAATTTTGGAAAAACTAAATTGTAGTATTTCTATTAGCGAATTATAATTATTGCCATATATTGATATATACCCTATAAATTAAAAATATGTGGGTTTTTTTAGAAAAAAATATTGTGCTAAATATATATCTAATAGCAATGAAGATGTATTTCTGTAACTCTAATGACAGTTTTCAACTGTATTAATGTCAAAGATCCCGCAGCTTATTTGATCGGAATCATTAGCCGATGAACGAACGAAGTCCCATAACACTTGACCTGCATCAAGTCATACGTTAAATAATGGCATCTTGCCGGAGGAATCGGGTCAGCTTATCGAATTACTTTTTCTAAAACCGATATATCCGATCAATCTAAAAAGAGTGCAACATTTAACGGCGTTCGATCCGCAATGGCTTAACATCGTATGTGTAACATTCCGCCGAGAAGGTAATTGAAACAAACCGTTTGGAACGTATTAGCCGCCTGAACGAACGCTGCCCTAATGCAACCCGATGTTATTGGTGGTTTGGGATCAATATGTGCCAATTTGTGGTAGCCATGTGGATTTCATTACCCTAATTTACGAAAAGTTCGAAAAGTATAAAAGATTTTATTAAAAGAAAAATCAAATATCATCATCGATTTCCTTCTCGTTTCTATACTCTTATGTAAATTACATATTCAATTAAACATTTAGTATAACATTAGAATTGCGTAAGCAATTTGTCATGTGATATGTAACCATTTGTATGTATGGGAAAAACTGAAACATATGACAATTTGCTTTCTAATTAACTTCAAGTTATAGTAATGAGCCAAAAATCGAAAATGAATTTTTTTGCATATTTTCACGTTTCAGAGGATCCTGAACATTTTGGCATACCTCAGAAAAAATGGATGTGTGTGTGTGTTTCGTGTCTGCATTTTTTTGTTCACGTTTTTGGGCGCACGGATCAACCGATTTGAATGGTTCAATAAACATTCGATTCCTATTGATAGGGAAATGTGCTGATTAGTTTTTGGCAAAGGCAGGTCCAGCCGTTATGGAGATACGAAGCAAAGAGTGCAGAAAATAGAAATTGAGTTTTTGAGAGAAATGAGCATCCGAATTGAATGATTAAAAAAAATTTCTGCTTGTTTTGAGCAAATAATTGCTTTTGGGGGAAAAAAATTGTTTAATTTTTTTTCCAAAATTTTTTTTTCGAAATTTTTTGTTTAATTTTTTTCAAATTTATTTTTCAGATTTTTTTTGGCATATCGAAAATAATTCAAATTTTAATTGAAAGGTTGAAGTTCTAAAGCTCACTTACATACTTTAAATAAATAATTATAATACAGTTCTGAAATTCTACCTTGCATCCTGGATTTTTCTACAAACGAGATTTGTCCTGGATTCAGACTTTTTGTTGCGGTTTGTTCCAATTATTAGAGTTATTTTTAGAAAATATGAACCGAAAAGTCTGTACATATCAAATAACACGATCTGAAATAGACACATCATGAATGATATTATTTACTACGGTTAATAATAATGAATATATTGGGTAGAGCGGGACTTAAAGATCCGCGGGTAAAATGGTCCATCATCCTCTTGAAAACAACATTGAAAACCCCTAAATTTTTGCGACGTCTCTATCAGGAGATAACCTAAAATGTGTCAATATTCATACTAAATTTTTTAAGCAGTTTTTTTGGTTTTGAGCTTATGTATTTACTTTATGATTCCTGAACATAATTTTTATGTATACGAGGTCTGTTCAAAAAGTACCCGGAATTTTCGTTTTTTCAAAAAAATATTTATTTATTCGTCTACATTAATGTGGTCCCCTTCAAAGTAGTCCCCCCCAGATATAATACACTTATGCCAGCGTTTTTTCCAATTTTCGAAGCACCCTTGATATTCACTTTTTGATATGTCCTTGAGCACTCTCAGCGATTTTCTTCAATCGAGGAAAACCGCCGTCCTTTCATTGGTCTCTTCAACTTTGGGAATAGGAAAAAGTCACACGGAGCCATATCTGGTGAATTTTTGCACTTTGCAACACTTTATTTCATTTTTACGCAAAATTTAATACAAATTCTTTGACTTTTCAATTCTTCCATTGTAAAAATCGCCGAGCTCAGAAAACACGTCGAACCTTAGCGACTACCACAGACAAAGTAAACAGTGAATATAGCTGAAAATTTCATCATACTTTAGGGGCATGTATACCAACACAATAAAAAAAAAATTTTGACAATCAGACACTCCAGACCCGCGAAATTTAATTATTAGTAATTCCGGGTACTTTTTGAACACACCTCGTACATTATTTAATTGTTTTATTAAATGTATTTTTATTTATAAGTTAGATTCAACAGCTTTATTGTATTATCTCTAAAAGAGCTTACATGTGGGTAGGGTAAAAATGACTAACCAAACCTTTACATTGGCAAAAATGTAAACAAGAAGAAATAGTAAATAAAAAAGGAAATTAAGTTAAAAAAACAATTAATAGTTGTTCATCCACTGCTAATGAACATTATTTTCGAAATCAGTGTTAGGTTTATATATTGTGAAGTGTTTGTAAAAAATGTTTTCATAAAATTTCTATTTTATATCGGTTAAATAATATACCTTATATTTCATAAAATCTCTTAAAATGAAAGAGACGTTGGATCTGTTTGCCCCCTGGCTGTCTATCTTTCCCCGTCCATGAGGAAAAAAGGTACAGATGACCAATTTAAAAAAAAATAGTAAAGGAAGATATTTTTATAATTAGGAGTTACTTTGGAATTTCACTGAAAATAGATAGTTGTTTGTTTGATACATGTTATCATGTGTTGCTAAGTAGTTCATTTAGTTTAGGCAGCGTAGTTACTGAAAGTCAAATTGGTTGTGCCCCGTCCTATCCTATATATACATATATTACACTTCCGTTTTTCAAATCCTATTTCTTTCTCCTGCAAGTCCTTTACCATCTCCATCCTTCTTAGCCCAGTCTCTTTCGCATAAGAAGCACTCTTTTTGCTACATTAGTCTAAACCGATTTTGTTTTCTTTCAGTATCGTGTCCAGTAAGGATCTATCTTTGTCCATTCTACGAAGTAGAAAACGATTTCTTTATTTGTAATTTTGGCGGTCGGTTTAATCTTTTCATTTCGCTCCACCATTACATTCAGTTAATCCGCCTATCAAAAACAAAACATATTTAATGAACCGATATGATCAATGAAAACAATCAAATGCGTTTATTGACTTGTTTTATAATATTACCTTCCGATAATATTTAATTTATGCTCAAATGATGTATGAACTGTTTCAACTATTACTAATTATGCTTTTAATTACACATAAATGCATGGGGATCAAAGGGTTTATTGAGAGTAATTGATAATTCCGTTATGTAAGCGAGCTTTGAATATATTGTTGATACAATGCAAAGCATTTTTGATTTATTATCAAGTTATATATAAATGAGATGCGATAATGTATCGAAAACAATTAAAAGCTACGCCTGTACAATCGTATGCATATGTATGACTTATTGATAATTATTAATTCGTTGACATGACGTGTTTGCAAAATGATATTATACGTAAATTTCATGTTTTGTCGCTCAAAGGATCATTGATATTCCTCCTAAAATATTTTGAATTTTATTATTTATTCATTCAACATTATTATATAATATTAGAAATAATAAAACGGCATAAAAATAATATATAAACTTTACGTACTAAATCCAGTTTTGGCTTCACTTTGTTTCTCTCACGAAATCATCAGCCGCAGTTCGGTCAAACGTTATTAAAATCTTAATGAGAATGAGAGATCAATAAAATGAGGAGTTCAATCAATTTCACAGTTGAAATACGATCACTAGATAATAGGTATGGGTTATATATGTGTACATTCATGCATACATATGTATAGTTTGTTCTACAAACAAAAAATAAAGGTATACAATTTTTGAACAAATTAAAATTGGAAGTCTGCAAGCAAATAAGATTAGTAAAAATTGACTTTTTTGATACATTTTAAAAAATTGTAACACATTTCTTTCAATGTAGGGGGAAGTCATGTAACGCGGGACGGCACCTAACGCCGGACACTCTATCTAACACGTATTATTAAGCGAGTAAAAATGTTTTTATTACAAAATTTGTAAGTAGATGGTAAAAGATGTATAACCAGCCAGCACTAACGGGAAATAAACGGCAATGTTTGAAAATCCATAACGAAAGTGTTTTTTTCCGGCTGAATAATGCAGTTATCATTTTGTAAAATTCTTTTTTAAAAACGGCAAAAAAATAACTTCTACAATTAGCTGGGAGTTTTATTGAACATAGTCAGATATTTGTTTGCTGGTTATGTGTTATTTGTTGTGATATAATTGATTTGATTTTCACAATACATTTGCTCAAATTCAAACTGGACCTTTGTACCCTACCTTACTCTACTGCTTTTTTTTAAATTGATTAAAGCTTTTATAAAAATAGTTTAGTTCAGGCATACCACTATTTAAAAAACTGGGTAATTGAAAATTGCAAAATTATTAAATCTTAACTTTTCGGTTTACAACGACATTATATTCAGTTGAGAAAAAAGAAATTTACTTGAAAAACTATCTATAAAATATTATACGATTCAAACCATTAATGTTTTCAGTTTTTAACTTTAACAGCTGTACACATAGTTTCTAATTTTTATTTATTTATTTTTTAACACCCTTGTTAATAACATATATACAGTTTAACTCTATCAAAACTATTGTAATTTGAATTTAAACCGAATCGTATGGATCTAATACATTTGTAATTTTTTATTACCCTCTTTCTTAATAAGTATAATGTCTGATTTAAGTTCAGAAAAATAATGACTCATTTCTCATAAGCTTTTTATTATTATAAGTAATATATACAATTCATACTATTTATGAATCATTGTTGGAAGTTAAATATTCGGAGTAGATGAATTAACAACTGAATTAACACAAATAATCATATAGGTTAGCTTGTAATACAAAAAATGACTAAATCGAAAATATCGAGGATGTTTAATAAATTATGATATTCATTTTATTTATTCATGATTTTATTTCGTAGTACTATGGTAAGTGCCTGGCTTCTTACTAAAATTGTGAAGTCTTAGTACAACGCCACTTAATTAACCAAACCAACTAGCTTGCTTTTTTTCAAGAAGCAATTATTATATCCACTTTTATGAAAAATAGGTCTTATATTTAATAGGTCTTTCCGACATTGTCGTATTTAACTAAATATATATATCATCGCTCTTAGAACAATTTTAGTTAAAAATATATATCAAATATAAGTAAAGCAACCTATGGTTTGCTTCTTGAAAAAAGACGCGGTGCTGAGAATATCTTAACAATAGATCTCTTGAATTCTCACTTAAAACTCTTAAGTGCTGATTGTTATGCAAAAAACATGAAAAATATCAATACATTTTTATATTCTATTCTATGTTTAAAATATTGTGACATTTAAATTTTATCGTATACCAACGAATTTATCAAATTGTATTTTTTTCAGTGGTCGAGATCAAATGCTCATCAAGTTGCTTTGAAGAACTTGGACATCCAGGCGTCTGGTCTCTACTCTTGTGAAGTATCTCTCGAAACTCCCATCTACACAAAAGCATCCAGCGACCATGAACTGACTGTTATTAGTAAGTTAATAATATTCATAAATATTCTGAAATGGTTAATAATACATTATCCATTAAAAAAATAATCAACATTTGAATATTTTTTTATACGCGTAGACATTGAAAAAATCATGCGCTATATATGAATATAATAAATCGAACAATTAAAAAAGCATTCCGCTCAAACGTATGGAATAATTATTTCCGATGATTTTGTAATTAATTTCCAATTACTTTTTGATATTTAGTAGCATATTTCAATACGGTCAATGGTTTTTGACAATTGTATTGCCTAATTTGCAGTATTTTAATAAATGATTTCACATTTATAAACTATGCAAATTATATATAATAACGTAATTTTCATTACTAATTACATGTGCATCGTAATTATAAGCCGCTACATTATATTTTTATTAATAGACAACAAGTTTATTTATTTTCATATCACAAGTATTGTACTATTCTGTAAACTGTAATATTTCAAATATTTTCATTTTAACAACGTGTATGCAAATTTTTTACTTCATTCATTTATAAATTGATAATTGGAATTTAATAATTGATATTTTGCATAAAATGTTGACAAGAAAATGAACTTACGTGCAGCTGTTTTGCTTTTTGAATTAGAATATTAAAAGTTTGAATATAGAGCTTAAAAACAAGTTTATTTTAGATTTCTAGTTCAACTTTATTTTTACCATAAATTTGGTATATAATTTAGGTTTTTCTTTTAAATTGTTCTACGAATCAAGTTGAGGTTTTGTTTTCATGAATGTAAAATTTGCATTTCACTCACGTGTTCTTGGAAACGTAGAAAATAGAAAAACCGTGTGATGGAAATCAATGAGGATTTACATTGATAATTTTTGTTTAAATTATTCGGCCCGTTCTTTGTAATTATCAATTAACATCAAAGAGTTTTAGTCTAGTTTTCTAAAAAAATGCTGCACATACGTGTATTTTACAAATCTAAAAAGCGCTCGAAATATCAGTTGAAATCTAGTTTTATAGTTGTATATATAAGGTAAATAAAAAGGTCCACTACCACATATCTCAAATACAAGTAAATTTAAGAATTCTTTACCAAAAATATTTAGAAAAAGTAGAAGGACGAAGTTGTATAACGTGTGTGTTTGTGTGTGTGTTATTATTTATTCATTTATTCAAATTTATACACATACTTCACATTTGTATCATTTATATAAACCTAAACCTACTTTTTCATACTGCACCTATATTTCCCTACATATTTCATTCTATTATTTTTTATATAATTGTCGTTTTTATTATAACACGCGCGTGACTTCAACGAATGATTTTGATGAAATATTCTTAGTTATAATGATATTGAAAAAAATATAATGATGCTGAAAAAATATAATGATATTGAAAAAATGTAATCAAATGTTGCTAACAAAACAAACTTACACTTGGACCTTATTTTGTTCTCATTGTTTTGTTATATCTTCATAAAATGGTATATACATGAAAAATATATGTGATAACTACATATTTCATTCGTGAGATATAGCCCTGGTAAATTTATATATTATACACATTCAATTACATAACATTATTGCACCTGAATAAACCGTAATAACATTTTCCTTACATACGTAAACTCTCTTACGGTACCATTTAAACTCGAAATACGAAAGTAATGGAGCCATAAAATCTGAAAGTTTGTTTCAAAATTTCTCCGAAACTGTTTTTAAGTGCTTGTCTTTTTACAACGTCGTAAATTACCAAACTCATTTCCTATTTTCCTGAAGAGTTTTTCATTTAAACTTCACTCTTTTCGCGAAAGATATACGCGCAATTTATCATAATATACGACAAGGCTAATTTTGAAATATGTTTTTCTGTGAATTTTTGGAAAGAAAAACGAGAAACTCATACGTTCGTCAGATTTATTTTATATGTGCTGGAACATAAATAACAAGTTTTAAATACAATCCAATTACAATGTCGCAGAGAATAACGGAAATATTATTATGGCTATTAGTTCTATTCTTTATAAAAAAATTTAAGATTGAACTCGTGAAGTTAAACATTTTTAAGGAATGTAGTTGCTATAATATAAAATAGAGTCCAATCGGAAGATGTAGGTTCATAAAATTGGAAATTTTAATTAGCAAAAGTTTATAAAAGTGTGAGAGATTTTGCATTGCCATTTTACACATCAGGGCCCGAAATGGGTTATTTTTAATTGGAAACATAGTTTTGATCTATATTTTCTAGTAAAAATAGACATCGCTGCTGTTTGATGTCAGGTTGTCCGAAGCGGAGTTCAAGCTAATTACAAAATTCGAAATTTTATTGCAAATTTTTCACAAATCTGCATTTCATAATAAAATAACCAATCGAAAAAATTTTCAGTCAGTGAGTGTTTTTTACTGGATTTCAATTCATATTTTTCTGACTTTATAATAAGGCATGAATTTAACTTAAAAAAAAAAACAGTTTATTTTTATTAAGGGTTTTCCACCTCTTCCATTTTTCCGATGCGCACAAACCGTACATAGTTGATAAATGGTTTGCATAAAGAGTATTTTTTGCAAAGAAATAGAGAGATAGAATATTAGAATCTAAAAACCAACAGTTTTTGATAGTAAACTAGGTTTCATACAAATTTGCGGCAAAACTGCCAAACTTTTCAGTCTCTAATATATTTTTTTGAATCTTAGTCAATTCGCTGGGCATTATGTGGTATCATAACAATATATTTTAAAACTGGATTATCGGGATTTGCTTCGTAATTCAAAAATCACTGAATTAACGAAAAGCGCAGTAGGTATTAAATTATTATATATAATTTTTGAAACTTGAAATGTGCAAATTCAATATATATATAATCAGTTTCAGATAAGGTTGGTACTTAAGACTATTAAGTGACATTTATATGTGGCGTGCTTTGCAGTGTGTAAACTATTCATATATTTTTTGTTATCTGCCTCTTCCATTTATATGTGTACCACATTTGCAATCAGATAGTCATTTTCATACTAAACATTTTATACTAGAAATATTTTTGAAGTAAAACTTCTTTAGGCGCGACTAGGGTGTAAATCCGTACAAATGCAACGGAAGTGCGTCACGGCCGAGTCAAGTGCCAATGATTCGTCATTCACTCTCGATGATATTATTTCTATACGAGTCGATTGTGATTAGTCGTCGTGTATGTGAATAGAGTTCTGTCGTTGTATGCGTACCGGCATCAACAAGGAAGTAGGCATAGATAAATAAACATTTTAAAGTTACATCGTAGTACAAATCTTGATTTAATTAAAAATTATTTCTATATTATTCGTAGTTCTTACAAATCTTTGAAGTGATTAAAATGGAAAATATTTTTTAGGCAAGACAGATATTACAGCTGTTCAAAGAATGAGATTATATCGCCAGCGAAAAAGTAAAAAAATACAAGCAGTCAATGAATGTATGTAAATTTTAATTACATGAAGTTCTTCAAGCACAGTTACGAATACTATAGAATACAACGAATATTATAGAATTTATTAATCATTAATTTCTCTAATGAAGGTTTATTTCTAAATGCTAATTACAATGACAAACCAATCATGTCATATTTGAAGTATGACTTTAATTACATTATTGTTTTTAAATATTATACATACAGGGTGCGCCATTTAGACCTGCGGTATTTCAAAGTTGAATAACTCTGTCGGTAATTATCAGATTTTGACAAATGAACAAGATTTATTTAGGATATTTCATGCCATTTATTTCAAACCAGGTTTAGAATACAACGTCGATTAAATGACCACCTTCATTTGATACACAAAAAGCAGCTCTTTTTCGTGCATTCTGCATAACATTGGCCAGCATTTCAGGCGTTATAGCAGCTATTTCGGCCTGTATGTTACCTTTTAATTCGTCGATTGTCTTCGGCTTGCTGGCATAAACTTTGCTTTTTGAATAGCCCCAAAGAAAAAAGTCAGGTACGGTTAAATCTGAAGAACGAGGCGGCCACTCCAAATCACCATTTTTCGACACAACGTCTCCCGGGAACTTGCGCTGCAAAAACTGCATCGTAGCAACTGCGGTGTGGCAAGGTGCGCCGTCTTGTTGAAAATAAAAGTTAGTGAGGCCTTTTTCACGCATTTGCGGACACACAAAGTGCGCCAACATCCAACGATAACGTGCGCCGTCGATGGTTTCTCCAACTTTGAAAATAAAATGGTCCGATGATGGTTTTGGAGCACACTCCAGCCTAAACAGTAATTTTTTGATCGTGCAGTGGTGTTTCATGAATCACGTGTGGGTTTTCTGTTCCCCAAATCCGAAAGTTTTGTTTTCAATGTAAAGCGTTACGATTTCAGCGCGTTCTTTCGGTGTGTATTGACTCATGTCTAAAATGGCACTAAATGACGTTTCAGAATCATGCTCATTTGTCAAAATCTGATAATTACCGACAGAGTTATTCAACTTTGAAATACCGCAGGTCTAAATGGCGCACCCTGTATTTTTAATGCTATTTATATAAATGTGTATAATGGTTGAAACTGATAAATGTGTCCATGACTAGTGTTACCATATTACTAATAAACATTATTCAAAATTGTTATATGATGTATTTATTTTTACTTAAGTTAAATTTGCTACTGTGTACAGTAGCACATAAGTTTACCTTCAATCGCGTGTGATCCTTACGCGCACTTTTTTATGGAAAACAAGGCTTGGCGGGTCAGCTAGTATATTTATATAAGCAATGATTTTTTTCCTTTCAGTACCGCAGTCGGCCGCTCCGCGAATCACATTCGGCGCCCGTGAGTACACAGTGGGCGAATTGCTGGAAGCCAACTGCACGTCGGTGCCGGCCCACCCGCCTCCGCATATCACGTGGCTGATCAATGGCAAAAAGGTAATAAAATCACATAGTTATCTCCTAGGGTTATATTTCTCTTTGGTGTACCCAATAAATTACGACTAAATATTCATTTGCATTCTGTAGAAGTGGGTATAATCTGTCTTGAATTTAACTAGCACAACTGTGAAACACTTTTATTACTTTGGTTTCGCTTCTCACAAATAATTTTAACCACTAATTTTTAAAATGCTGCGTATGAATTAAAATTCAACTTGCGACTTTTTGCCTTTTGCTAAATTGTATTTTATGATAATTGTAATAATTGATATAAGTCAATCAATCAAATCAATTTGATTTATTAATATATTAGTACATATAAGTCCAAGTTTGCCAATTTATAATTCTTATAAAGGGTGGCCCATTTAAAAATTGGAGTTTAATTTTGCTATAAAATGAAAACGGCTCAATATTTTTTAATGATTGAACATTTATTTAATAGGTTGATTCATGAAATTTATTAATGAAAAATAATTTCGGTCAAATGACCACCACGGCTGTCTTAGCAGTAGCCCATTCGATCCACCCAATTTTTGAGTACATTTTCGATTGTTTCGGGCATTATCTCAGCAATAGCAGCTTGAATTTTGGTCTTGAGGTCTTGAATTGTTTCTGGATTGTTGGCATAACATTTATTTTTCACCGCTCCCCAAAGATAATAATCCAATGGCGTCAAATCGCAGCTTCTTGGTGGCCAATTGACATTTGACAGCATTTTTGCTGATTATTCGATTTTCGAAAATGCGGCGTAAAACATCGATTGTGGCGTGTGCTGTATGACTTGTTGCACCGTCCTGTTGGAACCAAGTATCGTCCAATTTTCAGCTGCAATTTCTTCACAGAACCAATTGTTCAACATTGCGCGGTAGTGATCGCCATTGACGGTTACGGCGGCTCCTTCTTCATTTTCGAAGAAAAATGGACCGACGATGCCACAAATAGCGTCCCATTTCGTAAATGCCAAACTTTCAAATATGAGTCACATCAATGAGATTGTTTGACGTTTTTAAAGTCAAATAATCGGTAGTTCAAATTCCAAACACTAGTATGGACCACCTTATAATATATAATATATTGTGCCATGGTACACATTGTGACGATGAAGTAAACGATATTTCTTAAATTAGTTATATTTTTATTTAATAAGCATTATTTATTACAATTAGAAACTATATTTTCAAAAATTTGATTAAATTTTCGACGATTTTGCCCGACTGGCACGACAGAATTCTTTGGATCGAGTCCTGGCACTGTCTATATAATAGTAAATTGTAATACCGAATATGAAAACATGGTATTGGAAATTGAATTTGATTGGAGTTAACTAATATTGAGAGTGCTAAATATGCTAATTCATTGGTTTCCAACTTTTTCGCACCGTGCCCCCTCCTCTAATAAAAAAAATTGTTGCGCCCCCTTAATTTTTGCAACTGATATTATAAGACAAAATTCACATGCAATATTATGTAACAATATGCATAAAAACTAATTATTTTTTGTTTATTTGTTAACACCAATTTTAAAATTTTGTTTTTTTTTCGAAAATAGTATTCTAGAAACAGATGTACGCGCTCCCCTGATGGGGGGACAGGTTGTAAACCCCTGTAGCTAATTTGTTAAAATCTAAAAAGTGTGTGAAAACGAAGTTAAATAGTTTCGGATATCCATATAAGATATGGAAAACATGTGTAATATTAAGTAAAGACTATGTTCAAATTAAAATATAAAAATTCAATAAAAAAATATATATGTTAATAATCAATACTCTTCTGATATTATGATGAAATTTTGCACGGTGATACAGTTTATAGACAAACCGAACACCTTAAAATATTGAACTATGAGAAGTGGTTATATCAATTTTGGTTCGTAAAATATATGAAATAAGTTAATAATTATAAATGTGTATCTATTCAAATATTAAATAAGTTAAAAAAATAAATTATAAGCTGACGGAATTTGAACTCGATCATTTTAACTGTCTTATCTATGAATCCGAATATATTACATGCGGTTTAATTTTTGCATCTTTAATTAGTTTTTATAATCAAACCACCATTAATATTTTACGGTGTTTGACTATAAACTCTATCACCCTGTGAAGTTTCATCAAAATCCCAGAAGAGTAAACTTGAGGTTGTCCTTGTTAGATTAATAAAACTTAAACTAATAAAATTTACTTAAATTAATAAAATATTTGTTATAATAATCAGCAGCTAGTTTTTCGATAAGAGATTACAAATAAAAATAAAAAAGAACTTAAAAATAATTTGTTATTCACCCATTTTAAAATTCTTTGAATTTTTCACTTTTTTCAAAGGTGGACGAAAAAATGACCCGGACCTTCCCACAGCCCATATCTCTTGGTCACGTCGGAAAGGCGGGAACTCCATTGCGACACCACAATCCGCCGACGTCACCTCCTGCTCCGATGTACGATATTGCTCCACATTAGCGAAGCAGTTCGGCTATGGATATACGCTCACAATGACGCTGATCCACTAAGATACCATGGCGAGAAGGGTGTGTTGTACACCCATACACAACATCACAGGTAAGCAAAATTTTATTTGAATTTTTTATTAGTTTTCAATTATTAATCTCATACGAATATGCCAATAGTATGTATAAACATAGGGATAAGGTTATTCCATTGTGCAATAGGTGCGGAATCTAATTGTTAGTAATATTTAATAACGTAGGAAATGATATATAGGGCAGAGCGCTGCTTAAAGATCTGTGGATGAAAAATCTACCAACTAACAAGTAAATTTAGAATGTTTTCAACAATAATATTTTGAAAGTAGAGGAAAAAAGTTGTGTAACCATTATCGCCTTCAATGTGTAACCTTAAATAGATGAACGGTAACATTCTCAAAGTAACAAAAGTATTTTTTTCGTTGTTAGCCTTATTGTTTTTAAGCACAGTTGTTTAGTTTTACGATACTTGAATATAATTTCTAACTATACTTCATTTAATTGTTTTATGAGATTTATGATTATTATTATTTTTAAGTTAGATTTTATAGTTTTATATATAACATCTAGCTTATACATATGTAATTGGGGTAGACAGGTCCACCTTAGCTTTTAAAAAATGCATTTTTAAACGATAAATTAAATTAATAGCTATACCAATTCTGATGATGAATTCTTCTGACAATGTTCCGTATAAAGGTTGTATCTATGACGATCCTTAATAAAATATGTGCTCATAAAATATAGATTTTGAAACAAAAGTTGTACTCACAATATTTGTAATAATTGTATTTCATAATACAATGAGTCTGATTATGATAAATTAAATAGAAATATGTACCAAAGCAAGATTTATGATAGTAGAAGTTGATAATTGCTTATTTTAGTTTAAAAATACATATCAAGATCATGATTTTTAATTTTATTGTTTTACCTAATAATTAAACTGCATTGCATTGATTAAATAATGTAATTATTATTCTATTAAATCTCTTTTAAATTAAAACTGAAAGTGCTGATCTTTTTGCATTCTGCCTGCGCACCAGGACAAGGTGCGACTTTTTTAAAAAATAGCAGGAACAAAAATCTATAATATATTTGGTATCTGTTGCGATGTAATTGGTTTGGTTTTTAGTTTTTATAATATAATTACTTAAAGTCAAAGCAATTGGGGGCAAAACGTCTTCAAAATTAGTTTCAAAATACACACTAGTGGAATTAATTATCGCAACAGCAACTATTACGATTAATAAAATAATCAATTATTGCAATTCGCCCATAATTACAAGTTATCCGTACATAATTATGTACGATTATATCCGATTATATAATTAACTTCCTGTAGGGTAAGTTATAATAATCGCAAAAAATCGAAAAAAAAAATTTTATTTATCTTCACGTTTCAAATGATTTTGAACATTTTGGCACATCTTATAAAAAAACGGATGTATGTGTGTGTGTGTGTATGCATGTGTGGATACAAATTTTTGTCCATGATTTTATGAACACGGATCAACCGATTTAAAAGTTCACAAAATGGTAAATTGATTATTATATGTTTGTGATAGCAGGTTTAGCGGTGGAGATTCAATAAAAAAAGTTTTAAAAAAATGGCATTTGGTCGTCAAAAATGATCATTATACATATGCACGTCAAAATATC
>NW_020538040.1:41212519-41235881 GCF_003426905.1 Ctenocephalides felis | reverse complement strand
TTTCTTGAATAATTTAAAACAGGATGCTTAGTTCTCACAAAAACTGCAATTTTTTGCACATTTAGCTCGGTATCTCCGAAACGGCTGGATCTGCCTTTGCCAAAAACTAATCAGCACATCTCCCTATCAATAGGAATCAATTTTTTTTTAACTATTTGAAGCGGTCAATCCGTGCGCCCGAAAACGTAAACGAAAAATTGTATCCAAACACATACACACACATCCATTTATTCTGAGGTATGCCAAAATGTTTAGAAACCTTCAAAACGTGAAGAAATGTAAAATTTTCAATTTCGATTTTTGGACGATTACAATAACTTACCCAACTTACTTTACGGGAAATTAATAAATTAGTTGAAAAACTAATGATGTATAGAATCAATAAAAATGATGAATTAATTATTCGTAATTTGAGATTATATTTTGCAAGAATGTAAGTTTCGTATCAGATTCTCAATATTATGATAAAGTTAAAAATGTATGTATGTGCATATGCAAATTTGGACCTATTTATACAAAAATTAATTGCATTTTTGCAAAACTATTACACGTGTTTATATCATTTTTTATCATAATTTTTTTTCTATAATATTTTGAATCTATTCCTATATTTAAATTAATATGATTATTTGATTTAAGTTGAGTTAATACTGTTTATTTCACATTTTATGATAAAAGAGAATTTATGATAATCTATATAAACATAATGTATATAATAAATGTATTAATATATATTTTTTGGAATCACAAAGTTTAAGTTTTAACAATACAAATATTTCTTATTGATATAATACTCAATTTAAACTCAAAAAAAAATTCTGAAAATTATTAGTATGTTATAATTGTTGTAACGTATCATGAGGATGTGTGACTACGTGGAGTTTAATGTATAATTACAAATAATATATAGAATACATAAAAATTAACTATTGAATCTAATTAATTAACCGCAAGTGTAGCAACAGTTCACAAAATAATATTATAAAAACACGATATTAGCAGTTGCAATAGAATATTATATTAAATTAATGTTATTTCATGGTTCTGTTAGTTCGTTCCTGTACCTGGTATTGAAAATATACGTCCGTGTATAGATTTTCGTGATATATTTGCGTGAATACCTGCGTACTATGTCGTTTCAGATGAATGGTCTGAATTCAGGATAAAACATATTTACCTCACATTTTATAGGTGAAACGACTACGTGCACTTTAAGGATATTCAGATACCCGTGCCGGCCAAATGACAAGTATAGAGGCGACATAAAGTTCAACGGTTTGGAATTTATTACATTTTCTACTCCGTATATCAAAAGTATTTAACGAAGTGCTCCGAATTATTGCTTTATATAATATACTTTTATATACAAATTGTGAAAATAATTTAATTTTATAAAGCTGATTTGAATTTATAATCTTCGTTTTTGAAGTTGCTTCCATTTTATCAAACGGTATTTTAATTGAATCAGTTAATCAGTTGTTTTCAAAGGATGTTCAGAATATTCATCGGGTGGTTTGATTGCCACTTTCGAGATAGCAAATTTCTGCAGCATAATAGTCTAGAGCTTTGATATTTTAATAATTTTCAAATTTATTTTCTCTATCATTAACTTTCATAAGGTTACACAAATATATACTATTAATTTTAAGTCAAATTAGATCAACTAAAATTAAATGCATTAATTGGAATGGGTAAGATAAATGTTAGCACTCAATTGTATATATATATATATACATATTTCTTGACAACCGTCCTGAACAAAATTTAAAAAAAAAATCTCACTTTGTTTGGAAATTATGAGTTTTTTTGTCAAATTTAGAGCTTTCGTAACGTTATGACCAATTTCAGGTTGTAGCAGTTAATTTTTAACTTTTCGTAATCAAAATTGAAATTTTTTAATATCATTACGTTTTGCAGGTTTCTGAACATTTTGGCATTCCTTACAAAAATAAATATGTGTGTATGTATGTATGGATACAATTTTTTGTCCACGTTTTTGGGCGCACGGATCAACTGATTTGAATAAATCCGAAGAAACATTAGATTTCCATTGATAGGGAGATGTGCTGGTTACTTGTTGATAAAGGCAGATCCAGATGTTTCAAAGATACGAGGCAAACAGCGCAGAAAATAGAAATCGAGTTTTTGAGAAAACAGAGAATCTGGTTTAAATGATCCAAAAAACATTCAATTTGCACTGATGGGGAAAAGTGGTGATTAGTTTTTGGTAAAGAAAAGTCCAGTCGTTTTGGAGATACGGAGGTGAGTGTGAAAAAAATGGCAGTTTTTGAAAGACAAAACGATTGCTTTTGGGGAAAGAATTTATCTTCTGTTTCAGATTTTTTTCATATTCAAAAATAAAAAATAATTTGTTTTGAATATCGAAAATAGTTTGGTAGAAATCAAATAGTAATTTTAATTTTAGCTATTTAGAGTTCTAAAACTTACTTATCAACTTCAAATAAATAATTTTCATTTTGCAGTTTAGTTCATATAATTCTTCTAAATGTTAGACAGTGTCCTTTATTATTTTTGTCTATAAAATAAGAGTAATAAGAATAGTTACACTATTTATAATAATCTATTTGAAAACATTTAATATTCCTTAAATATTTCATTACGGTACGGGAAGTTCCAGCAATTTATCTTGAGGCACGATGCCATACACTAGTAGTTAGTATTTTTTTCACATTTACACTCTGAAACCATAATTTTGAATAACATTTATAGGACCACAAGACATTTATAAGAAACAAGAACACAATTGCCCCAAGTTTTTAGGAATTTAGACTTTTTGTTGAACTATGAATTGAAAATTTTTAAAATCGGTCGACTTTGAGAGGCGCTTCTTTAAGAAACATGTACTGAACTGTGTTTGGTAAGTTTTATCAAAAGCTAGCGCATTTAATCAGGATTGTATAATGATAAAATACTTAATAGTTTTATTAATAAAAAAATCGCATAAAAATTTAAATCCCATAAAAGACATTTTTGCTAGTACTGTTGCAAACTGACATAATTATTACGGCTATAAATTATATTATTGATATCAGATAAAAGAGGATATATATATATATATATATATATATATATATAATTATATAAATAATTTGTGATGCGCGACATGCCCCCGGATTTGAAAAAAACAAGTACATTTGCTCACATTAATTTTGACTGTTTCCCACTAGCACATTAAAGTTTGTGCGTATAAGATATATTTGAACAACTTGCCCTACCAAACTTCAAAATGTTGACTATATTAATTTGTTATATTACATCTTATATGCTGTTCAAAATAAAATACATCAAGATACCACATATGGCTTTAACCATGATCACAATACAACCTCATACACATCGCCAGTAATACACACCTATATATAATACCACAAAACACAAAGAAATGTCATAACGGCGGTCATGATATAGAAATGATGTCGATTGGAAAAACGAGTGAGGAAAAATGAAGAAAACTGGAAAATATAAAGAGTGCATGATGTGCTCTGTCCTTTGTGGTCTCACAAAAGATTTTGAAATATGTCGTCGGTGCGTACCCGAGCTGTAAGAAATACATCAACGCACGGGTTCAGGATGAAGTGTAATCATCTATATTGAAATGTATATGGCGCGGTATTGTGGACGAATTTAAATAAAATATGACGAGGAATGAATCAGAAAGGTTTATGTATACAAGAAACGATTTAATTTATTTATACCATTTGAATTTGAAAAACAAATCACTTTTGAAACACAAATCACTTTTGAAATACAAACTTTTTAATTTAGATTCCGATTCACAGGATTTTACAATAGTAAATTCAAATAGTGGTATATGGCATGCTTTACAACAATTGCTGCATGGGACTTAAAGCTCGCCTCAAATTTTTTTGCTAAATTTTGTTAATAAAAAATTCCTTCCCAAACTAATCGTTTCTTTACAAGCAGATTATTTATGAATCATTCAAATTGGTGGCTTTTTTCTCTCAATAACTACCATTTTTACCCTTTAGCTCCTTATCTCAAACGGGTGAGCCTATTATTCCAAAACTAATCACCACGTCATCTCATGATTAAAAATTGATATTTTGAATCATTAAAATTGGATGCTCTGTTCTCCGTAAAACTTAATTTCTATTTTCTTCATATCTCCGAAACGTCTGGACCGACTTTTGCCAAAAACTAATCAGCACGTATCACTATAAATAGAATTTGATTGCTTTTTGACCTTGCTTTCCTACTGAAGTTAACTAGTGGTGTATGACATTGTGCCTTAAGGCAAATTGCAGGTACTTTCTAATTAATGAATTATAACAAAAAAACTATATTAGTAATAATAATGGTAATAATGTTATATTGACGTAATCAAAATTGTCTTATATTCATACACAATGTATATTATTTTTCAAAGTTTCTAACTGCAATTGTATACAAAAATAAATAAGTTTCGAATTATTGTAATTCATGTCCGAGGATTAATTTCAGCATAAATTACATTTTAAGCGTATAAGCTCGGCTTTTCTGGTGTGAATAAAAAACTTTAATATAAAAATATACATTAGAATGAACTTATTAAATTTCCGAATGAAAAGATTTTATTTAATATTTAGAATAAAGTAATTACCATGTAGAGACAGAAATTTAAAAATATAAAATATAAAAATACAAAGAATATCTTATCTCATTGCTAATGTAAGTCTTATGCTCTTTTATTTTATTAAGGGTATATTTATCTGAGATGCTCAAAGTATAACATTTCATTGAAAATCATAATATAATTATATTGATAGTGTTATTGACTTGGTCGAAATAATTGTGTTTTTTATACTCTTAAGTGTTTATTCCTAACAGTAAATGATTCTACAAATTAAGTCTATGAGGCCAAATTTCAGGTAAATTAAAAATGTTATGTTACGGAATTATAATCGTATGTATTGGTAGTCACAAATTGTCAAAATAGCTTTCTGTCTGAATTTATTTCTAGAATCTGACCTTCAAACGACAAAAATGTCAAATAACAATTTAATCATAAGTGGAGCATTTTTGTTTCAACATTCTTGTGATAACACATGTGTAAAGTCTAACCGAAGGTAATATTCTTGTTTCAACATTCTTGTGATAACACAAGTGTAATATTTTTAAGTGTTTTGGAGGTTACGTTTCATGTGTAAACCAGGTGCGTAGCATGCCTTCGCAGGGCCCCGTATCAAATTTGAGCAGGGTGAAGATTTCTCGCGTAATCTAAAAAATGGAAAAAATTCAAAGAATACTTGATCATAATCACCTATCTATAAATTTTGTAAATTCAAAGATGCATAAAATTCAAAGAATATTTGTTTATAATCACCTATCAGTAAATTTTGTGATTTTTTGCCAATGACTCAAATTGAACTTTTTTGCCTTTTTCGGAAAACCTATTGCGATTATAACTGGGAGGGTTGAAAATAAATTGCATTCTGTTATTACTTTGTGAAAACTGGATGCAAGACTACTGAATTTTATTGACAACCATTTGACGAGCCTCTTAAACTGAATAATTTCTTGGATGATTTTAAACATTATTTTTAGAGCCATTAATCGATCATGAAGATTACCTGTGATATCTTTACAGTAGTTAGTCGACACTAGACAGCATTTGAGTTTTTAATAAAATCAGAATACCTTATTATTGAAATATTTTTTCAGGAATTGGCGTTCATATTATATCAATTAACGTTATTTGATATAATAAAAATGGCATGTGAAGTTCATTATCTTGAAGTTGAAAAAGATAAAAGTTTCCCTGGTTGCATATATTCAACATAGGTACTACTTCACGTCCGTTTGGAATCTTTGTTTGATTTATGAAATTACTAGCTTTTTCAATAGCAAACAAAAAAGACTGCTTTATGACAATTTGTGACTACCAACTCATACGATGATAAACCCGTAATGTCATTTCAATTTTATCCTAGAATTGGCCCTTAAAATTTTAAAGTGTGATAATTGTGTACCCTATCGAAGAGCTGTGGAGCGCATTCCATAAATAATTAAATGTATATTTAATTAAAATTCAATACTTCCATAATCTATTATATGATGATTTATTACACATCGACCTTTAATAATATCTTTATACATTCTATTGTTTATATATTGCGAAAATAATGGCACAGTAAACTCTTACTTGGAGCAAATTTGCTCGAAGCTGCTTGCTGTAATTGTTTTTAAATTGATAATTCAATTTGTTTGCGCCGCACCTGTGTAGGTTGTCGGACCTGTAAAAGGTTTGTTTTTCTACTTGGACAACACGTTTCAAATTTAGGCAATCGGGCAATTCTGACTCATAAAAAGGCCGATGCAGGCAATAGTTTTACCATTCAAATCAATTCATTCCGCGCCTTTCATTCGTTCAGTTACTTTCAGTTCCTTACAGTGTTCGAGTTGATTTATTCCGTGGTTTTCATTCATTTTGGTTTAATTCATTCATTCAGTTACTTGCAATCAATACATTCAGTTCCTTTCAGTGTTTGTTATCAGTTCAATATTATCAGTGGATTAAATTTCTATTGTGTGTCAAGTCAACAGTTATTTTTATTTGTCAGTGTATTCGAATTTCTTTTCAACCTATCCAACCGACTACGCTGATGTTTCCAGATCCAACCAAATAGCTGCCGCGGCTTGGACTTCCAAAACAGATAACATTTTCATACAATATTAATTAGTGTTCATTTTTGTTTTTCATTTATATAAAATTTATATAGAATATATTTTAGTTTATTATTGATTACGGATAAGAAGAATTTATTTTTAATTTATATTTGTTTACCATTGGTTTTTGTTTTCTGAATACATTTAATTTTTTTATTTTTCCTCGAAGTATAAAATACTTCGAAAGGGGTTGAGAAACCCCCCAACATCAACATTTGGTCCTTCGAGCCGGATCCTAATTATTATTAGGATTAATTGGGTGTATACAGAAAACAAAAATATATATAATGGCGCCTAAAATCGATATTGGTGCAGAAATTGCACGTCTAACCGCCAAGAGAGAGATGTACTTTTCAATTGTGCAAGAAACGTACGATCTATCGCAACAGATTGATGTATCTTCAAATAAGACACAATTTCTTGAAAATTTATATATTACTGAAAATGCTCGTGAACAATTTATTCAATTGTGCGATGAAATAAACAAATTAAAATATTTAGATAATCCTAGTTTCATTCCGGAATATTCCGCAATAAAGGCCCTTGAAACGATGTATGCCAAAATAAAACACGCTGAGAAATTACTAGATAATAAAAATGCGCATAGTTCTTCAATTAAAGACATAGTACCCAAACAACATTTACCGTCCATTGAAGTACCTAAATTCTCAGGAGATATTCAACAATGGCCATTATTTTATGAAACATTCAATTCACTAATTCATGAAAATACCGAGTTAGATAATGTATCAAAATTTCATTTTTTAAAAGGAGCGTTACAGGGTCCGGTTTTAAAAATATTTCATTCTATACTACCGACCGCAAATAATTATCAAATTCTTTGGGAAGCGCTCATAAAAAAATACCAAAATAAACGGTACTTAGCCACCAATTATTTCAAACAACTATTGTCATTCAAAACCATTTCATCTGGACAAATAAATTCATTCCTGGAAAAATTCGATACCGCGGTGCAAGCGCTCTCCCAATTGAATATTCCCGACGCCTATGATTTCCTTATTACGTCACTGGCATTCTCGAAACTCGATCCGTTGTTACAAGAAAAATTCGAGCATTTTTATCAAGGTGAGTTTCCCAAATACCAAGACCTCCTGCATTTTCTTCAAAAGTCACAACAGGCAAAAAATCAAGTATATGGTATGACCAACAATTTCACTAATGACAAACCCAATTACAAAAACACTAAAATTAGCCGGTCATTTTTGTTAAAAAATAAATATGATAACAAATGCTTTGTGTGTCGGGAACAACACAGAGTGTTTACTTGTTCGAAATTTCTTTCATTGAGTATACCTGATAGGCGATCCCTTATTCAAAAATTAAACTTATGCGACAATTGTTTGGGTCATAAGATAACGACTACGTGTCGATCGAATAAAACCTGTTTATTATGTAACGAACGACATCACTCGCTATTGCATACTGGTAGCAATTTTGCGAGTACGGATCAAAATAATCTTTCTAATTCCAAATCAGGTAGTACGGTTTTATGCGCATTTAATCAAAACAAAATCGCACATCATATTACCATATTGCCGACAGCAGTAGTAAAAGTTACTACTAGAAAAGAAAACATTTTATTACGTACAATTATTGATTCGGGAAGCGATAGAAATTTTGTGACATTAACTTGGTGCAAAAAGGCTGATTTACAAATTCTTCCAATATCAACCCAAGTGATCGGGTTAGGCAATTCGTCACATAAAGTTATTGGATTAGTTAATTTCACTTTGAAATCTTTAATTGATTCTTATCAGTTATCGGTCTGTGCATACGTAGTACACGAGATAGTGGGAAAGCAACCACAAATTACCATTCCGATTTCATCCATCAAAACATTTCTGAATTATCCTTTAGCGGATCCTAACTTTCATACACCCCAGGAGGTCGACGGAATTTTGGGTTGCGATGTTTTCGGCGAAATTCTTGGCACTAATCAGGTTAAAAATGATAAAGGATTACCTGTGGCCCTAGAAACCCGGTTGGGTTATTAATATTAGGTTCCATTCCTGATTTATTTGAAAATACCGGCACTTCTACTAATTTATGTAATGTTTCAGATTCAGATTTTCATTTACAAATGAATAAATTCTTACAATTAGAAGACATTCCCGAAATAATCCTCTCTTCTAACGATGATTTATGCGAAAACCATTTTACTACAACTACTACGCGATCTCCAGATGGACGATATGTAGTAGCGCTGCCTTTTAAAAGTGAAGGCAGAAATTTATACAAATCATTTCATTTAGCCTTAAAGCGATACCACATGCTTGAAAATAAATTTTTGAAAAATCCCGAATTTCATAAAAAATATGCCGCCGTCATAGAAGATTACCTGACTCAAAACCAATTATCCTTTGTCGATTATTGTCCGGTAGATCATGAAGTCGATGATTTTATTAAAATAAAAAATGGATATTATATTCCACATTTCGCAGTCGAAAAAGAAAGTTCCTCCACGCCTTTACGCGTTGTGTTTGATGCATCTGCGAAAAATTCAGAATTCACTTCCTTGAACGAAATTTTGCATGTTGGTCCTAAATTACAAACCGACATTTGTTCAATCCTTCTAAATTTTCGTTTCGGGCCTATAGCATTAACAGCTGATATCAAACAAATGTATCGTAATATTTGGGTTCGTAAACAAGATAGAAAATATCAAAAAATCTTATGGAGACCGTTTCCCGATGCACCCATTGGCATCTATGAATTAAATACCGTAACTTTTGGTCTATCATCATCTCCCTTTCAAGCTATCAGAACCATCAAACAACTATCCCGAGACGAATGTTCCAAATATTCTCAATCTATTTCTAGAATTCTTGAGAACGATGTCTATATTGATGATGTGGTTACAAGTATCGACTCCTTGGATAGCGCTAAAACCATTTGCGAGGGTTTGCAGACTGTATTATCGTCTGGTGGTTTTGAATTAAAAAAGTGGGAATCTAATAATTCTAATCTGCGTAAACTTTTTTCTGATTCTGATGTACAAAATAAACATTTCTCTAAATCGGATTTTCAAATGGAATCTTCTACAAAGGTATTGGGATTAAAATGGGATCCCTTATCAGATAATTTTTCATTCGAAATAAAGCTTACGTGGAGAAAATGGACAAAGAGACAACTTCTTTCAGTAATAGCGCGAATCTGGGATCCTCTGGGTTTCCTAACTCCGATAGTTGTTAAGATAAAAATATTATTGAAAAAAATTTGGACATTAAAAATCGATTGGGATGAGGAATTACCATCATTTATTATTACATCATGGTTAGCCGTATATTCCGAATTAGAGCATCTTAATAACTATCAGATTCCGCGTTATCTCGAAACATCAAAACAAAACAAATGTTCATTATTTGGTTTCGCGGATAGTTCAGAGCAAGCGTATGGAGCGGTAGTTTATATTAAATCTCTTGGCAATCCGAATTTCTTGTTGATTTCAAAATCGCGTGTAACACCGATTAAAAACCAAACATTAGCCAGGCTTGAACTTTGTGCCTGTCATTTACTGTCAAAACTTCTGAATTTTATATTAACGAATAACCAACATAGTATAGATTTTGATTCTATTTACTGTTTTTCCGATTCTATGATTGTCCTTCACTGGTTAGCAGGACCGGCTACTCGTTGGAAAACATTTGTAGCCAATAGGGTAACAAAAATACGGGATCTCATTCCTAATGCACAATGGCTTCACATTCCTTCTAATCAAAATGCAGCCGATTGTGTTTCTCGAGGTCTTCGACCTAAGGATTTTATCCAACATAAGAATTGGTTGTTTGGGCCGGATTGGTTGAATGGTCCTATATCAACTTGGCCTGCAAAAACGGTTGAACCTTCCGGAGATATTGATCAAGAAAGAAAAGCTAACGCTCTAATAGTAAAGAGTGTCATACCACCGATCAATCCTTTATATGAATTAACGCAAAAATTTTCTAATTGGTGCAAACTTGTAAGAATTTTCGCTTATATATTGAAGTTTTGTAAAATTATAACAAATCGAAACCGACTTTTGACTTCAGATTTGAAACAAGCCGAGGTTATTATTATTCGTTTAGTCCAAGAACATCATTTTCCCGAAGAATTCAAACTATTAACGAACGGAAAGTCTTGTTCGAAGAAGTTTTGCCGACTAAATGTGGTTTTGGATTCTAATAATTGTTTACGCGTTAAAGGTAGATTAGGATTAACAACTAATAACAATCCACTTCTTTTGCCAAAAAAAGACCAAGTAGTAAATTGTCTCATAGATTACTACCATATTAATAATTTACATACTGGATCAAACTTAGTATTATCTTTATTGAGGCAAAAATATTGGATCTTGTCGGCTCGTGCAATAATTCGTAATCGTCTTAACAAGTGTATAACTTGTTTTCGACAGAATCCGAAACCCATTTTTCCATTCATGGGCGACTTACCAGTACCGCGCATAACAGCCAGTAGAGCTTTCCTAAACGTCGGCGTTGATTATGCAGGCCCCTTCAATATCTCCATGAGTCGTCACAGAGGCGCTCGAACCTACAAGGCTTATATATGCTTGTTCATCTGTTTAGCCACTAAGGCGATACATCTCGAATTAGCTTCAGATTTAACAAGCGATACATTTTTAGATTGCTTGAAACGATTCCTAGCCCGGCGTGGTCCTATTAAATGTATTTACTCCGATTGTGGAACCAATTTTATAGGAGCCAAAAATACTCTTGATTCCTTATTCCTTCTCCTAAATTCCGAAGAGTATAAAAAGCGTTTCAATGAATTATTGGTTTTACATGACATTGAATGGAAATTTAATCCACCGTTTGCCCCACATTTTGGAGGTATATGGGAGGCGAATATTAAATCAGTGAAGACCCATTTGTTTAAAGTTATAGGGTTGCAAATTTTATCCTACGAAGAGTTTAATACAGTCCTCAATCAAATCGAAGCCTTACTGAATTCAAGACCGTTATGTTGGCTGAGCAATGATCCGTCGGACCCTCAGCCTCTTACGCCTGCGCACTTTTTAATGCAAGAGCCTCTGTCGGATTTGCCCGTTGACTATGAAAACTTGAATTTGACTAAAAGAAAACAATTGCTAGATCATATTGTCGCTTCTTACTGGAAGCGATGGAATGTGGAATATCTACCGAGCTACAGGTCCGACAGAAATGGAATACAGTCACTAATCCTATTAAAAAGGGTGATTTGGTAGTTGTAAAACAAGAGAATGCGCGTCCGCTCCATTGGGGGTTGGGAAGAGTTGAAGAGGTTTTTCCGGGCTCCGATGGAGTGGTTCGAGTAGCATTGGTAAAAACGGGAAATACCCTAATCAAGCGGCCTGTTGTCAAACTATGCCCCCTACCTATTCAATAGTTTATATCTGAATTATTCATTTCAAAAAAAAAAAACTTTTCTATCTCATGATATATTTGCTTCTATATATAGTTTTGCCAAATTTTCAATCTCCAGGGCGATGAGAACACCCCTCATAGTCTCTGGAAGATTCTTGTAAATGTCCAAAAATCTAGACCCTGGCGCGAAAATAAAACTTCCGCAATCTAGATTGTGTGAATGTGGTAGGTTGTGAGAGCGGGGACCCTGGCGCGAGGTCAGGCTTCCGTAACCGATCTACTCTGAATGAAAGTTTGAATTTATTTTGGCAATTCTATCCTTCCTAATCATGAGGTTCACTATGTACCAATTTCGAGTATTTTCAGAAGTATAAAAGGCTAACCTTTTAGTCGGGGGAAAATGTTTGCGCCGCACCTGTGTAGGTTGTCGGACCTGTAAAAGGTTTGTTTTTCTACTCGGACAACACGTTTCAAATTTAGGCAATCGGGCAATTCTGACTCATAAAAAGGCCGATGCAGGCAATAGTTTTACCATTCAAATCAATTCATTCCGCGCCTTTCATTCGTTCAGTTACTTTCAGTTCCTTACAGTGTTCGAGTTGATTTATTCCGTGGTTTTCATTCATTTTGGTTTAATTCATTCATTCAGTTACTTGCAATCAATACATTCAGTTCCTTTCAGTGTTTGTTATCAGTTCAATATTATCAGTGGATTAAATTTCTATTGTGTGTCAAGTCAACAGTTATTTTTATTTGTCATTCGAATTTCTTTTCAACCTATCCAACCGACTACGCTGATGTTTCCAGATCCAACCAAATAGCTGCCGCGGCTTGGACTTCCAAAACAGATAACATTTTCATACAATATTAATTAGTGTTCATTTTTGTTTTTTTTTTTTTTTTTTTTTTATTTATATAAAATTTATATAGAATATATTTTAGTTTATTATTGATTACGGAGTAAGAAGAATTTGATTTTTAATTTATATTTGTTTACCATTGGTTTTTGTTTTCTGAATACATTTATTTTTTTATTTTCCTCGAAGTATAAAATACTTCGAAAGGGGTTGAGAAACCCCCAACATCAACAATATGACTACTGATCATTTTTGACCACTAAATGACATTTTTTTAAAAAAAAATTTCTGGATATCGAAAACCGCCAAACCTGCCTCCACAAAAATTTCATCCGTTTTTTATTTCGTGATTTTAGTAGTACTAAAATATTTTTTTTGAATTTGTGTTTTTTGTTCTCTCAATAATTTCAAATCGTTAGAGTCATGAAGATTATATTCGCCAATTACTGGATAAGTTGCGCTTGTAAGATATGGAAACAAAATATGTATTTATTATTTTATAGAGTTGAAAATATTAATAATTTTCACAATGACGTAAGTTCACCTGGATATATACGACGTCGCTATAAGGAGATAAACAGCAATGTTTGAAAATCATTTTGTTGCTATTTTTTTCGTTGTGAGCACTGTTGTTTAGTTTAGGAAACCTTAATATAAGTTTCTAGTATACGTCATTTAAATGTTTTATAATATGTGTTATTTTCGAACTAGCTTCAACCGTTTTCTTAATATGACCTCTATAAATGCATACATGTGGTTAGGGTAAAAAAGACCAACGGAGCCTTTGCTCTGGCAAAAGTGTAAATAACAAAAAAAAAATTGAATGAAAAAGAAAATTAAGAGTAAAAAATTAAATTTTACATTAGATAAATTTAAAAAAATGTTATTCCAACTCTGCTAATGAATATTTCTGACCAAATACCAGATCAAGGTTATATACAGTATTGTTTTTGTAAAAAAAGTACATATGAAATTTATATTTTGCATTGATTAAATAATTTAGCTACTATTTCGTCAAATCTCTTCAAAAATAAGAATAAGACATTGTATCTGTTTGCCATCTAGTTGTCCCATTTAAGAGACAGATGACAAATTTTAGAAAAATAGTAAAAATCCATTTCTATATTTAGGAATTAGGTTAAAATTTTTCTGAGTATAGTACGATAGTTATTTGTTTGATGCGTGTTATGTGTTGTCATATAGTTCATTTGATTTAGACAGTATAATCACGTAAAGTCAAAATGTATCTTTGTGACCCATCCTGCTCCATTTAATTTTGTGATTGTTTTGTAAATGTAATATATAAATATATTATAACATTATCGTTTTCGACGATATAAATTGAGATACTCCTGATGATTTAAAGTACTAGTAAATTCCATAAAGAATTTTATAATAAATTTCATATCAAGGATTGAATTAAAACTTCATTTATCATCCGAGAATAACTATTCGCCGGATGAATTTCACTCGCAAATAATTTCCGGGCTATTTTAAATTTACACATTCCGTTGATTACAACGATCCTTTTGAACACAATTTGTAAATTACAAAAGCTTGTTAGCTTAATGCGAATGTAAAGTTTGCAACATAATAGTACGATGCGTTATTTGAGTGACATTTTGGATTTTCATTCGATGCAATTTAGGACAAACTTTACGAATGTGCAAGTGGAATAAATTTCTAGAGAATATAATAGAAATGTGATTTATAATAATAGAAAAAAATATCAAACAGTATCTAATCGAAGTTAAATATTAGTTATTTACTGAAAATTATATATATATATATATATATATATATATATATATACATATTTATATATTATGTAAAAGCATGTATGCTATGTCATTATATTGTAGCTTTAGAGCGATATAGAAAGCGATTGAGTACTCTCTTGCATCAAATTTGCGTAACTTGAGTTGGAGATTGTTTCAGTTTTCGTGCTCCATTATTATTGTTTTACATAATAAATGGATATTTCGTAGCTAATTGTATGATGCATAAGGTCTTGCCCGTATAAAATTTCATTCAATAAACTATGAAGACAACTTGATATTGATCCTCGTCAATCTGATATAACTTGACCATTTTTAAAAAATATAAATTAAAACCAATAATTGAAACCATTGAAAAACCTTATGGCTATAATCTAACCTTGACGTCAAGCACACTCATTGGCACCAAATTTAGAGAAGCTGGATACCAAAGTTTTTTAATATTAAAGAATAAGCATTTAGATAAGTTAACGAAGATAAAATAGTTCCCAAAATAAAACAACACACACACATATATATTTGAACAAAGGCTTTTTCACAAATATTATATACGAATTTTTAGTGGGTGGAGATTATTAACCAATTATCAGCATGAAACCGTAGCTTGAATTGCAAATATTAATGAATTCATACATAACATTGTACAAGATAATAAAATGATGAAGACGATGTAATAGGTAAATACATAATACATATTTTTAACCATCTAAATTGCTGAATATGTTTCGAAAATATAGCAGTTCATGTTCATATCTATTTAATTGCCGCGCCTATGACCAGAAATTTTTTAACGTTAAGATGAACAAAGGTTTATTTTATTTATTTTAGATTTTTTGGAGATTTTAATAGCTTACTAAGTTGGAATTTACTTCTGATTAAAAAAAACAACTGCGGTTAGTTGTTTTTACTGTTCTCATCTTTAAGACTATTTTTCTTCTAATCGCCTTATTTGTGAACATTTGAAAATTTTTGCTTCTGTTTTCCATTTGACCCAAAATCCCTAATAGCTGCACTAGAAATTGGCTAACAGACCTTCCAAACCCATGTTCTTTCAAATCTCTTCTAAAATTTTCTTTAAAGTTTCAGGATGGAAAGGTGCAAAATTAGATAACAAAAGTGCTTTAAGTGTGAGCTTTTTTTACTAACAAGTATATTTTTTTACTAACAAGCAACCTATTTTTTACTACCAATGACAACGATGCACTTCGCTATTTGAAACTAAGTTCACTATGTAAAGCGTACAAAAATTCGTTATGCGCATCGTTCATCGCGCAAAGAGTACGTTGTGCGAGGTGCCACCGTAATGCAAAAATATAAAAATTTGATAAACTATGTAATGTTATAAATAATGCTACAATAATTG
Source organism: Ctenocephalides felis (assembly GCF_003426905.1). Lineage (NCBI taxonomy): Eukaryota > Metazoa > Arthropoda > Insecta > Siphonaptera > Pulicidae > Ctenocephalides > Ctenocephalides felis. The sequence continues at coordinate 41,219,836 of NW_020538040.1, read as the reverse complement.
ATATATTGCAACGCAACTGTTCCCAAAATAGGTTTTGCCCTGGAGATGAATTGGTCTCGCAGCAGATCCAGTACATTTAATTGAAGTATTTGCGTAACACATTGTCTTGGCGGAGGGTTTCCATTGTGAGCGGCGTACGATGTGGGGATTACGGTTTAAGGTCTGTATTTAGATGTTTAGAATAACACAGTCCTATGGAGTTTACTATGCACTAAGACGTTGTACAAACACAATTACATACATATAAGCTTTGATAACAACCTATGTATATATTGCTTGTAGGCCCATCTAAATCGCATAGGCCATCGGAATCTATTGCTATTGCTGCCTCATGACATAATTAAACTAGTGGTGTATGGCATCGTGCCTTGAGTTAAGTTTCTGTAACTTCCGGTAATCAAATAGATTATTATAAATACTGTAACATTGTATAATATTTAGAAGAATTATATAAACTGAATTACAAAGTAAAAATTATTTATTTAAAGTATATAAGTGAGCTTTAGAACTTTAGCCAGAATCAAAATTAAAATCTGAATTATTTCGATGTACGAAAAAAAAATTGAAAGAAAAAGTTTGAAATATTTTTTTCCCCAAAAGCAATTGTTTTGTCAACACAAGCAGAAAGTTTATCAAAATTCAAATCGGATGCTTAGTTCTCTCAAAAACTGCCATTTTTTGTACATTTAGCTCTTTATCTTCAAAATGGCTAGACCTGCCTTTGCCAAAAACTAATTAGCACATCTCCCTATCAATAGGAATCGAATGTTTTTTGAATCTTTCAATTTGATCCGTGCGCCCGAAAAGTGAACGAAAAAATGCGGACATACAAAAAAACACACACACATCCATTTTTTTCTGAGGTATGCCAAAATGATCAGAAATCTCTGAAACGTAAAGATATGCAAACGTTTTCATTTTAGGTTTTCCGCCCATTACTATAACTTACCCTACGAGAGGGACATTTTACTCTCATTATCTTTACTTTATCTGTCATTGACATCAATTTCTTTCGAGATTAATAGATCTTGTTCTTAATTTCCCGTAGAAAAAAATATTTTTTTATAAACCTAATTGGCGTTGTATTTCAACGGAATTCAATTCTAATTTCAATAAAACTCAACTATAAAAATAGTATTAAAATATTTTTAAAAATTCGAACATTGTACAAATTACAAAAAATTACACCTTTAAAAAATTCAAATTTTATCAAAAAAAAAAAGAAAAATATCTGAAAAATAATTATGTACAGTTTTGTACTCTAACTAAACTGCACCACTTATTATCCATAAAATGTTATTACCTATTGTAAAATTGAATGGTTTTCTAATTTTCAATTTTCTTTTTGCAAATTATTATGCAAAATATATTATTTAATATTTATGTTTAAAATTTTTGTACTTCATAATCGTTAAAGACGTTTGATCAGTACACATGAGAATGTGTACAATTTTTGCTAAAACTTACCAAAAATCATAGAATAAAAATTTATCATAACTATTTTGAATTCGCTAATTGAGGGAAATTTAGCACCTCTTATTACTATTAACTTAATTAATAGTAAGAGTAAATTTATTCCTTCGTACTGAGCTAAAAATAAATCGTATCTTTTCCGTAGTTATTAATTTGAATTAAACGATAAAGACAAAATGAGCAGAATGATAAAGACTTAATTAATTTACATTTACTTATGAATAATTTGCTTAGTTTACACTATCCGTCAATGTAATATAAATTTAACAATTTGCTGTAACAACCAAATAATTAGTTGAAATTAACATTTTATTTCTTAATATTCATGTGGCGTCATCTTTTAATTAATTATTCATTTCGATTAAAAACATTTACTGAAAAGCATGTATTATACATACAACATCTATTTTTTGTTCATGTTTTTTCTTAAACCGTATTTTTTATTAAAGAACTTAAGGGGATGTTTTCTTCTTAATGAGCCTTATTAAATATTTATATTTAGGGTATAAGAGTTTTTGTAATCCCTCAGGTAATTATAAAACAGCAATGTTTTTCCATTGTTTAACTGAAACCTCATAAATCTCTTGAAATCATTTATCTCTTAAAATTTCATTTCAATTAATTAATGTATGTTTTCTTTTATATCTACTTATGCTAAATTGATTCAAATACGCAATTTAATTTAATTCAGAGTTTCATATCAAAGAAGTGAACCCAGAATGTAGGATGTCTATCGCAGACATTTTTCACAAGAGAAAGAAAACGTAATAATGTTTAGTTACTTAGTACTTTACTTCTGAGTTATTGTAAAAAAGTAGTCAGATGTATTTCTTTATATACACTTATTATAGAAGAAAAACCAAGTCCGACTGAGTGGCATTTAATATCATCACCTTATAAATAAGATAAATATTTATCCTCGGATACACTTGATTTACCCGCTTGGCGAGTATTTCCATTATAACTTTTTCGTTGCGTTTCCAGCTCAGATCAAGGATTCTAAACATGTAAAAGGAAAATGGACTTACAATTTATACACGAAGAAATTGTCAAATCTAACTTAAAAAGTAGACACGTAAATTTGTAAATAACTTCAATTAGCTCTATATTAAAACTATTTATATATCGGTCATTTTCTTTAACTTACAGAAGATAAAGTTACTTTTTGCCACAAAATTCGATTGACAACTTCCAGATAATTGTAAGTTATTAAGTAATTAATTTGTTATAACAAAAATTTTACTAATGTTTTTTTATAGTTCAATTTCTTTGTCTCAATGTTAAAACCTTGGTAGTTTAAAAATTCACAGTTTACCTGTATCTTTTTTTTTACCAAAGTAGATGTTATTGTTATCCAAAATTCAATTTCAAAGATTCTATAATCTTTTATATTTTAATTCAACTAGTAGTTTGGCACAAATTATAAATATTCTCGGACATTGCCTCAAACTATAACTTCAAAAATTTAAAAACCATAAATATGGTAGAAAGGGGCTTAAAAGTCCGCTAGTATAAAGATCCACCACCGATATCTTAAAAATAAGTCAAGTTAGGAATTTTTTTAACAACAATACTTGCAAGTGGAGGGAAAATAATGTATAATCAGCCCAGATGTCGCCATCGGGAGAATAACGGCAATGTTTGAAAATCCCTAAGAAAAATATTTTCTTTAGTTGTTAGTTTTTATGTTGTTTTTCACAATGACGATTTAACTGATAATAATATATCTAAATAATAGTGCCGATTGTCGAAGTTATGAGAGTTTTACTGAACATAGTCAGATAGTTATTTATTTTTTTGTATGTGTGATTTGTTGTGATATAACTGGTTTGTTTCTTATAATGTAATTGTTCAAAGTGAAATTGGACCTTTGTGCCGCCGCTCTACACTACGTCCAGTTGATATTACCCCAAAAGTTAAAAAAATAAAATATCTAATTTAAACTAAATAGCCCGGTCAATTTAAACCTAAAATAAGTAGTAAAGGTTACTATAATTCACAATAGGCCAAAATTGTTTAAAATACAAATATAAAAGAAATCTCAAAAGTCCTCATTGATCCAATGCGAGCTAAGAAAAATGTGCACAAGTCAAAGGTAAAAAAATGTCCGCTTTGCGATTTTTAGCTAAATAGTCTGGTTTATTCGCAAAGTTACCTGAGACAATATTTATTAGTTAAAATTTATTGGTAATATTAGTAGTATGTGAATGAGTTAAATTGTATGTGAGTCAATAGTTTATATTTTTTGAGATTATTTTACATATAAAAGTTTATTTTTGTATATCATCAAAGTTTTCGAAATAAAGTAAGTTTGTTTTTGAAACTATATAATATTGATTGAGAATGTAATTTTTTCAGTGCCAAGTTTGGAGAGTCCGGCGGACGCCGATCTCTCCTCGAACGCGTCCCGGGACTACGTAAAACGAGAAGTTTTTTTCCCTGGCTCGCTTTACTTCAGTTCTGTTGTTTATCAAGATTTCTCCCAAAAAGGAAGTCTGTAGAATATATTGCGTCATTGAGAGAATTGTTATGAACAACGCATAGCATGAACGTCAGGTTGAACGATCATGGTGGCAGGTTCGGGGCAGACACGTCCCTCTGTGCTTTAAATGAATTTATATCACCCCGAACACAACGTTTTTGCCTGCTCAAATTTAATCTAGTCTTTATTTAGTGCGTAACAGCGTGAAGTGTAAAGCACCTGGCGCAGGACCGTATAATGTACTACCGTCTATAGAGTCAAGTGGAACATCTACAAATGTCACATTATTTTCAACATTTATAATATTGCAAAATCTTCAATTCAAGCGTAAGATGCAATTTGTTTTATTTACTAGAAAATAAAATTAATATCAGTAGATATTTTTGGTCGCGGATGAGCATGCTAAATAACATGGGGTTGAACCGGTAAAAATAGAATTACTAATAGTACAAGCACAATAGAAAATATAGAAGGTATAGGAGTCAATTCTAGGATAAAATACAAATATTAGGGTAATGATATGTTACGTGTCTATCTTCGTGTTATTTGGTAGTAACAAACTGTCTAAAAGTTTTGTATTTGTTGTGTAAAAATCAAAGAGACATCAGAAGGTGCACTTATGATAAAATTGTTATTTGACGTTTGTGCGTTTTGTAGGTTGAGTTTCAAGTGTTAAAGAAAAAACATTACTTTTTGATAGTTCGTTATTACCATGACTACGAAGATGCCGGTAACATAGCATTTAAATTCTCAACTTATGAATCCACGTCCACTCAATATCCGAAACTTGTACAACAAAAAATTCCGTGATAAACCTTTTTCAAAGAATTTGCTCTTTTATGATACTAGAGAATATCGTCAAATTGATAGTTATTGAACTATTTTTTTACCGAACTTACTCGTAAATCTATTTACTCTGACTCGTTAATATATTTTTGGCTTGATTGGAGATGAAATAGATTTTATTATGAAGAACTTAATGATCTGATAATATATCATTAAATAACATGTTAAATATTTGTATCATCACCTTCAGCTCTTTTTATTTCAGAAGTAGACGCTGTGCCGTTACTAAGAATGCTATAAAATTACTTTACTCATTGTGAATAAACCAGCATAAAATATTTATTACTATTAAATATGGATTGCTTATAAATAAATGAACAAACATTCGAATTGCAAAAATATGTTGACAAATAGCGCATTTTCGTGAAAGTTTTCAGTATTATTACTAATTACCGTTAGTTGAAATAAATAATTTTGTTTGAGAAAAGCTTGAAATGCGATTATATAATTAATTTATTACAATTAAATTAATTAATCGAAGCTATCACAATAACAATTATTCGATACATTATTGAAATATACATGCGTAATGGAACCTCGCTTAATCAAATTTGTAGATAACAAAACTTATAGTCAAAATAACAGAAAAACAAAAGAGCAAGATATAAAAGATATATTGCTAGAACTCTTTCAAACTTCGGCTCTATTTAATACAAATATGATTATCTATTTAATACAATATAATTAAATCTCAAATCTATTTAATACAATATAATTAAATCATGCTCAAAGTCCTAAAATATTGAATGATAAAAACTGCACAATCGCAGGACTTAAATTTGAGTTTTTTCAATAATAAAAATTTGTACACCGTCTATAACAGCAATCCAACTTCTGAATAAATTAGTAAAAATCAATAGTATATGTACATGTAAACGTGACGAAAATAGCTCAGTCAGTAGCGTGCCCGACTCACAGCCAGCAATCCTTGGATCAATCCTTGCCAAAAACAGAATTTGAAATGTTGAATTAAAATTGAATGGAATTTAAATTGTTGATTTGAAATTGGATAGAAATAGAAGATAGATGTAAAATTTAAAACTAGCTAATCTAAAATTAAATAAAATTAAAATAGAATGAGAAGCAAGAAGAAAAGGAAGATTAGAATGCGAGAAGATCAGGCTTAGAAGAATTAAGAAATCAGTTGTAAATAATATATATATATATATATATATATATATATATAATTTTCATTACCGTACTTTGGCAATAACAGTAATATGTGAGCAATAACAAATTTTTTATCTACATCAGCATATTTCCCACAAACATTGGCCCGATTCCCATTCCGCAAAAATATATTCGGGTAAATATTATAACTTATTGAAACGACCGCAGACAATGTGTCGCATTCCATATATCGATAACAAGAATTGTGATCTAAAAGTTACGACGTCTCATAAGTTGTTGTTTTCGGTGAAACGGCTCTGTCATGACACGAAAAATATCGTCACCTCTGTAATCCTTGCCATTTGAGTGCTAAACGCTGCCAGAAATAGGTTGAATATGTATGTCAGGTCGGCTGCTAGATACTACTATAATCAGTTATCATGTCGTAGCAAATGTTACCAGATTCAAATGGAGTTGTTGAAAATATGAGAAGCTATCTTATGGTATACAATGTTATGCCTCTAAATTTAATTGGATTGAATTAAATTATACATGTTTTTTATATACCGGAGAAAAAATTATGTTTTTATCATTTTGATAATTTATCGTTTTTTTCTAAGTTACAAATCAATTTGAATCGAGAAACTTGAATTTGAATTAATTGAAATCAATTTTTTTTATTTTATTTAAATATAGTTTTATTTTAAAATTAGTTTTCAGTCTTTTAATATTGCGAAAAGCATTCGGTATGCTTCAGTCATTTTTAAAATTCATAAAGCAAGTAATTACCACCTCCTTTTTTTTCTTTGTAACTAACAGTTAAAATATATAATTTTTATTCCACGTATTATATGAAAATACTAATATAAATTGAGCCGCTGAAAAACATTTTTTTAATTGAAATAATTAAGCCGCTTTCAGTTATACTAATGGAATAAAATGGTCATGGTAAATCATAGTATTTAAAAAAAATATTTTGATTATTTTCCAAGTTGGGGTAATATGAACAATTACATGCGGATTATTTAAATAAAACTAACTAAACTTACAAAATATGTAGTAATATAATAGACAAAAACAAAATAGTTATCTTCTATCATATCTTAGTCTTACAAATTTTATGTAATTTGTATATATTTTTTTTTTTATTAATTTATTCTGCAATCTGTTTTACATATTCATTAACATTAAGCATTATCATATAATATAAACAAGAATAGTAGCAACACCCAGCGGCGTGTCTACTAGGTATATAATGTAATTTGTTTATATTACTAATATTTTACAGATAAATTTTAAGCTGTGGACAACAGCTATCAAATGATGACAAATATGAAGTTTGTATACGAGAAGACTTGAACGAATTTATTGAACATAGTAAATAAAAGATACATTTACAAAAATCA
>NW_020538040.1:41190447-41211519 GCF_003426905.1 Ctenocephalides felis | reverse complement strand
CAAACCCTGCGCGCCGTATTATGAAATATTATTTCAGGGCATCATGATCTCATCTTATCTGTTCTATAATTGTGCTTTACACGTCAAAATATTTGCTGAAGTACTGAGCTTTTGAAAGTGCTCCAATGGTTGTGATATGCCTACAATAATCGTAAAGCTGACAGACGAAGCCATTATTATTACAGAAGCCGGTAGTAGTATCAGTAACTCGAGCGCGAAGCTCGTTATAGCTATCTGTTATTTACTCAGCAAGAGTATTCTACCCACTCGGAGTGCGGGCTAGATAACGACCCGCTTCGTTATTTTTGGACTTGTCACTTATATACCCTATCTACGACAAGCGATCCGACAATCGATATTATGGAAAGTATCTAACCGTATCTCTATGCACTCTTCAACGGGAATAGAATCATTTCCAATTACCCTTTACGATTTCTTACACTCCTTACATTCCAATTCCGAATAATGATACAAATACTGCACAGTAATGCATACCTACTATGCTAGTTCTGATAACTAGTCTGCTTGATTCGAGTCCGCTCATAAAAATCTTAACAAAAATCGATTTTTGAGTTTTTTAAATTTTTCGAGAAAAATTGACGTTTTTGAAAAATTTGATTTTCTTTTTTTTTGAATTAATTTGAAATTTTGAACTTTTTTCAAAGCAACGGCACGTCTTCTTATCATCTACAAATCGAAAGCTTTTGAATTATTCAAATAGGTTGAACCGTGTTTTCGAAAATGTCGTCGAAAATTTTACTTCCACTGTACAGAAGATATAAGCTATCTAGTGATGCATAGCATCGTGCCTGAAGGCAAATTGCTGGTACTTCCTGCACCAAAAATTAAAATTTCAAAAAATATGATTTTTCCTTAAATCTGAACAAAAATCGATTTTTGAGTTTTTTAATTTTTTTAAAAAATTGAACTTTTTGAAAAATTTGATTTTTTTTAAATATTTTACAAATATATAAGGATATTGTCTGAATTTAGACCATTAACTTTATTACTATTCAAGTTTTTATCAAAACTGCTAAAAAAATAATTACAGAGAAACGACTCAACTGAACTTTGTCAAAAGCTGATGAGCACGATTTACCAATGATATCTTTGAAATAGTTTTTGAATTTTTATAACCGATTACGAACTTAAGTCTAAATGTTGGACAAAAAAATTAGCACTGTTTTGCTAATTCTATGGTAACAGCTGGGCCGATCGAATCGATTTTAAATTTTTGAAATCGATCCATCCGTTTTTGAGAAAACGTTAGCGAAAGCTCAAAAATCGGCTAACACACAAACACATAAACTTACACATACATACTTTATCCAAATACAGCCTCAAACTATTATAAATAACTTGAAACGTCGGAAATAACATTAAGTTAGCAAGTCGGGTTTTCTCGTAAAACCAAACTTATCCTTCGTGAAGATAAAAATTTATAATAAATAAAAAAAACTTTTTCAATAAAAAATCGAAAAAAATTGTCTATTTACTTGATGCGTACCTATGCATTTATACAATCAATGATTGTTTCTTCATAAATTTATATTAGCATAGCACTCTGTTTTTATTCTTTCATACCATTAATTATTTGTATGAGGTTTTCAGTAAAAAAGCAAAAGCAAAACAAAGAATACCAAGTGTCCAACCCATTATTATTTATCGATCCAACTATGAATAATGTATAACAAGTAGTTGGAGCAGCCAATAGAATTCTTTATAAAAAATATTACTTTTTATTATAAATGTTCTGCTTTTATAAGAATATTAAATGATATTTGTTAGTTAGGTAAAGAAAGATACTACTTTTGTAGTTATAAATTGAACTAAGTGAATTAACAAACTATATTTTGCAAGTGAATTTAATATTATCACTTAACAATTACGTACATTTTTGCATATGTAAATTTTTGAAACTGATTTTATAAAACTCATCGGGTTGAATATTGAACGCAGTATATATATTTTTTTTATTGGGAAATACTTGTAGTTTTATTTAATTTTAAAATTATAAACATGTGGAAATAAAATACACTATCGTGCATTAGACCGCAACATATTTTTTTTACTTCTCTAACAAAAAGTAAGGTGTAACCACTTACACCTATTTATTATATATTATCACGAAATTTTTGCATATATATATATATATATTATATATATATGTATTGTTATAATTTTGGATTCTAGGGGACAAAACCAACAAAAGCAAAGTACCATGTTAATATTTGCGCAATTTGTACAGTAAACAAAGCAAACTTCAATTCAAAATAATTTGCTTAACCCGCTCGAAATCGATAAATATAAATGCATATTTTAAAAGGATAAGTACTTACTGGTATAATTTTAAATTGCAACAAAAATGGGAGTATTGTGAAATTGGAATATATTAAGGATTTCTGCAAAAAAAATAAATAAAAATAGTTCAATTTATGCCATTGTTGACTGATTTTTAGAGTAGGAATAACATAAATGAAATAAATAATAATAAATATAATAATTTAATTAAATATTGAGATCATTGTATTCGAATATATATTTTTTAGAACAAATGATTGATATTTTTCGACCACTTTTGACTCAATGGCATCAGAAGTAATCCTCGAAAATACCCTGAAATCCACTGCAATAGATTAGAATCGAGAATCGTCGGGGGCATTTGTAAGACGTTTTATCGGTAGAATAGAGTTGTCCTATGGAATCAAAACACTTTTCCGACGTACTTGACCATGAGATGGCGAGAGCTTATTTTGCGCTCGGCCGGCCACCGACAAAGATCAAATAACCCGAAATAGCTCCATTATCTGGACTGGCCCCGTCTAAGCGCAAAACACTCAAAGATATTCGAAATGAAAACACGAATGCAATACGTAAAAAAACTCACTCACTTATTCATTTACATGTATATATTTTTCAATAAAAAATGAAAAACATAATTTTGCAAACATATTTTATAACTAGTTGGTATTGGTATTTTGCCTTGAGGCAACTTTACATGAACTTTCCGATATGTTATAATCGACTTAATCAATAAAAAATAAATTAATTTATGAGTGATTAAAAGAATTCCGAGTGAATTTGTTGCACATAATTAAAAACGAACGAAAAATCAAAAATGTTTATGATTGAACTAGTTTCTATGGGACTTTAATGGTTTAGTATGTTTATTAAGACTCTATATCAAGTTAAATAAGACTCTCTATATTAAGTTAAATAAAGATTTTAATTTTAACAAACGTCAAAAAAACTACTACTAATTATCTCAAACTTTTAAGAATTTTCAAAATCAAACTACTTGTCGTAAAACCGTAATATTTCATTGAGTTCTATAAGACCATGATATATAAGAAAAATCATTTTTAGGCGTAATATGCACTTTGAAGTTATAATTTATTTTTCAAATATTTTATAAAAATTTAAGAATTAACAAACAATATTCGAAAATCATTTAGATTCTGTTACTTAATTTAAATATTCTTATTCAGTGTTCAAAACAATATTTTCATTATTTGACGATGATTACCATCAAATAAGTTCAAAAAATGCTCTTAAAATTCAGAAAACCTTATTATATTATATTTCATCCAAAGCTTTAATATTTTTTACACTTGTAATTTTTAGATTTTAGCTAATACATTAACACTTTCCACTCGGATGCCGCCGAGCCAAAAATGGGTAAAAAAAACTATAATTTAAGAAAAATATAGTATGTTTAAAACAAATTTTTTTTATTTGTTATTGGCCTCGCTTACTCGGAACATTTAATTTTTTCTAACATTCTATAATATGTTATATCATATACAATATCTCTCTCTCTCTCTATATATATATATAGATATATATATATATATATATATATATATACATCCTTTTTACTAAACAATGTTTTCTTCTTCAAATGACTTCTTCATTCTCTCTCTTCCAATCTTACTTTTTTATCTTCTAGTTTCTAAATTTTATTCAGCTTCTTTCCTTTCTTTATTTCTTCATTCTTCTTTTTCATCTTCGCTTTTTTTAATTTTTTTCTTATTACTTCTCACATTAAATTATAACTCAATCTTAACAAATTCTCACAAAATTTTCTTTTTACGTCAATATTTGCCAAAAATGGGTAATTTATAATTTTAAAAAAATATATGTATGTTTACAGTGAATATTTTCTTTATTTCGAATTGGCCTTGCTTACTTAATTCGCTTACTCAACTATTTTTATATTCTATAATATATTTTATTTTACAATTTACTATACCATTCTTTCTTCTTCATTCTCTCTCTTCTAATCTTACTTTTTTATCTTCTAACTTCTAAATTCTATTCAACTCCTTTCCTTTCTTTATTTCTTTATTCTTATTTTTCATTTTCGCTTGTTCTAATCTTTCTTCTTACAATTTTACTCAAACTTAACAATTTCTCACGAAACTTTCTTATTATGTGAATACGAGGTGTGTTCAAAAAGTACCCGGAATTACTAATAATTAAATTTCGCGGGTCTGGAGTGTCTGATTGTCAAAAATTTTTTTTTTATTGTGTTGGTATACATGCCCCTAAAGTATGATGAAATTTTCAGCTATATTCACTGTTTACTTTGTCTGTGGTAGTCGCTAAGGTTCGACGTGTTTTCTGAGCTCGGCGATTTTTACAATGGAAGAATTGAAAAGTCAAAGAATTTGTATTAAATTTTGCGTAAAAAATGAAATAAAGTGTTGCAAAGTGCAAAAATTCACCAGATATGGCTCCGTGTGACTTTTTCCTATTCCCAAAGTTGAAGAGACCCATGAAAGGACGGCGGTTTTCCTCGATTGAAGAAAATCGCTGAGAGTGCTCAAGGACATATCAAAAAGTGAATATCAAGGGTGCTTCGAAAATTGGAAAAAAACGCTGGCATAAGTGTATTATATCTGGGGGGGACTACTTTGAAGGGGACCACATTAATGTAGACGAATAAATAAATATTTTTTTGAAAAAACGAAAATTCCGGGTACTTTTTGAACAGACCTCGTATTTTCCAAAAATGAGCAGAAAATAATTAAGATAAATAAGAAATTAAAAAAATATAGTATGTATAAAATGATAAATATATTATTTAACTTGTATTTTTTTACAATCTACCTTTACATTTGTTTATTACACTTTTTTTTCTTTAATTGATTTCTGCATCTCATCTCCCAATCTTAGTTTTTTTCTGTCTACCAGCCGCTAATTCTAATCAACTCCTTTCTTCGAGTTATTTCTTCATTTTTCCTTTTTATCTTCGTGTATTCTAACACTTTCTCTTGTTACTCCAAATTTTCAGACTCAACTATTCAAAGTCCGTATTTTATCTTTGAATTTGGGAGTACAAATTTTATGCCTACGCGGGGGCATGGGGTTTGAACCATGTATCCCTGGCGTGGGGGGCGAGTACGCTAGCCACTAAGCTACGCTCGCCCCGGTATAATTTTCAAAAATTCATAATTATATGTTATGATAATATAAATCCGATTCATGTAATAATTTGCAAAATATAAGTAGTATCCTCATCGACAAAGTGTTTTTACAGATGTTATCCGATTTTTTTCATCAAGTTAAATCACATGAAAAAAAAAATCAATCAATAAAAAATATAAATCAAGAGTTAATACTATTTCAGGCTATCCTATCTAGGTTTTTAAAAGATGATTACCTAATATGACTTACTACAACATCCTCACAAGTTGGTTGATGCCATAAATTTAATATAATCCCACTATATAGCTTTAATTATAGTGAATTTATCGAAAGCTCTATTATAATAATTATTGATTCATTAACCTAAAATAGCAGAACAATTATTCTAATAATTTATACATATAAACATAATTTAATTTGGCAGGATTAATTGCGTCCATACTTACAACTATCCTATTAAATTTATATTTTGCAATGGCTGATTAATGTAGTTCTTATTTCATTAAATTTCTTTAAAATTAAAAACTAAACTATAAACCTGGTGCCCCCAGTCATTTTACCCCGCCTATGGGGTTCAAAGGTCCAGGTACAAAAGACAACAAATTTAGACGATTTGGTATTATTTTTTCTGAACAATGAGCTGCTATTAATTTCATCGGCATAATAAAAGAATGGCTTTTTAAATATGAGTAAGAACTGTTAGTTTGTATTCAAAACAAAATTTGATTTAGTCTAAGTCTTCTAATTCAATAGTGCCTTGAAATGAGATTCGTCGCGATACAACCAAGTAGCATTTCGCATTCGTCGTCTGGTAGATTTTCTGGTTCACATTTAACTTTTAGAGAAAATGTCTAACTTTTCAGAAATGTTACTGCGTCCTCTCCAGGTATGTCGCTCAAGTTATTTCTTCTACTGTTTCTTTTATATCATTAGCTTGCTGGAAGGCAAGTTTATGTATTCGTTAAATCTAATTGCATCGTTTGACATGAAAATTAAAATAACTATATGAGGCCAAATTTTGCCTATAGCCTAAGTTTTTTTTTGTAAATGAACTACAACAATTTCAAATTTTAAAAATCGTATGATAAAAGTTGAAACCATCTTCCAAATTTATGTATAGTATATTCTGTGTTTCTTCTATATACGCTCCGCAATCTCCATATCAAGGCTTCACAGCATTAATACAAATCGAAACATTTATTGCTATTTGTGCATTGTTTCTGTCATCAAAATCATTTTACCTGCATATTTTCCAAAACCAATAAAATAAAAATAAAAAATCGATTTTGATTACTTTGCGAATATATTAAATTCAGTTGTTACTTGTATTTAATAAATCAAATCTACAATCTATTAATCTAACTGCTGAGCGTCTATCTTTATATAATGTATTGATACATTATAGTTCAAAATGTTGCAAAATTATTTAAAAAATAGAATTAAAAATATTTGAAAAATATTTAAAATCTAGCTACTATATTTAATAGTTCTTTAAAAATATGTTGTAGATAAAATCATTACAACTTTTAATAAAATCATTTATCTTGAAGTGAAGTGTGTGCTGAAGAGTACACCAAATAGGCTCCACGAGTTGTACGATGTTTGTTTTGCATAATATTATTTGCATATTTAATTGCATGTCATAAGTAAACTAGCTTCAGCGAACTCAAAATGTAAATTACTCTAGATATAACTCTCTAGAATATTAAACGATGCATATTGCAGTATTACCTCCATTATATGGACGAAGGACACGGTTAGAGCGTTCTGATTGAAGAAATGTAAGATTTTGTGGAAAAAATAATATCCGAGCTTTTGATCTCTTTAAATATGCAATGGTTAAATTTTAAATGACTGATTAAGAAATCGAAGCCATTCTTTTGATCTTAGATTTTATAATTATATTAATCGTTTAGTTTTCAGTTCAGTTTGAATTTTTTTGCATTATGCGGGATATGATACAATATATACACCTATGTGCATAGTTTTCTACCCTAAGGATATTTTACATTATTAATCGTTTACATATTTCACTTACATTAAAATATACTGGCAATTATATCTGAAAGTAGGGTAGGGCGGGGCTAGTTGAGCATAGGGGCAAGTTGAGCAATCGAAATACCTCGAAAACTATTCATCGTCCGTTTAGGCATTATATGGCGGAAAGATAGAGGTTTGAGAGAAATAAACATCCCGCGATCGCTAGTGGCCGCTGGACAAATGAGTGAGGCTCACGGACGTTTGGTTTATTTTGAGACCAAAAAGTAAAAAAGTAATTCATCACGAGTTTTCGTCTGGTTTAGTCAAATGTTATTTATTTTTAATCAGGTAAATGTTATTCTTTGATATAATTATAGTACTTTTGATATGCATAGAGATTCTGGGTATAATTCTCACGGTTTTTTTATAAACTCACTTTTATTTTGAAATTCCGAGTTGGGGTTAGTTGAGCATAGTTGCTAAACTTGTTCTGTCACTAAGACAATTACCATTAACTCCCAGAAATTAATTATTATTTTTAAGATTTAAGCTAAGTCTATGAGTATTAATATAAAGAAATAATGATTTTAAACAAAAATACTGAATATAATGGTAAAATAATTCCTAATTTACGATATTGTTTTGTTGATTCTACTTTTGGTTAATTATTCAAAAAAAATTACTATAAGTTTTGTTTTCTCTGTCAATAAAGACTATAAATATAGAACTGGTTATTAAAAACTAATTTTATTTTATCCCTAATCGACATTGAACATATGATTTCATTATAATTTCTTAGTGCTCAACTTGCCCCACCTATGGGGTACATTGAGCATACTTGACTTTTTGCATTTAAACAGCTGTAGCTTTTAAATTTTACTTATTGCCAAAAAATAGTATTAACACTTTTGTTAAGCGATAAACAACAAATCCATTAAACCGTATAGCAATTTATTGAGACTTTTCATTGAGGAGCTACATTCGTTTAAGTAAAAAGTTGCTCAACTAGCCCCGCCCTACCCTACTATATAATTGAAATAGTTTTGATTGATTAAAATTTATCTTGTATATTACCTTAGATGCTTACTTTCTATTATTCTTATATTCCAATATATATTCTACATTTTATTTATTTTGACATACTTAATAAAAATATTAATATTTTTGGTGAACGAATTTGCCTATTTCAAACAATTTAATTTATATCAACAATTGAAGCGAATGCAGGATAGAAAGTACAAAAATTGCAATAAGAATAATATTTATTAAAATATAATATAAAATTTTTCCAAAATTCTAACACATAACTCTAGAGATAACTTAAAAAAAAATAAATATAACTCTGAATTTTGTCAAACTTCCATGCATAATAAAAAGTTAATGTCTCTGCCGAAAATAGTATAGTGGAAGTAATAATTTATCAAAATTAACAAACATACATAATTACACATATATATATATATATATATATATATATATATATATATAATTATATATACATGTATGTACAATATGCCAAAATAATCACAATCATGTGACCTAAATTTGATTTGCTATTTGTTAACACCTAAAGCACAATTCTGTTCTATAGAATTAAATACTACTCTTCATAAAGGATAGCCATCATAAAACCTAATCCTTTCATCACATTTTATATTTTTAAGTACACAATACACCTTCCGTAATTCCTGCTGTCTATAAACATTTCTCTAATAATTAATCGTTCATTATTTATTTATCATTGTTAATCATCATTAATTATAAGAAATTAGATTTCTTAAACTACCCATCCCAAATTATATCACAGGTAATATTTGATCAGTTGAGAATGTAATGGGCAGTTGCTTGAACCCAAAAATGAACCATTCAGAAAAATAGTATAAAAATATAGAAACTTTGCAAATTAGTATCAACTCAAATCTCAAATAAGTAAGATCAGTAATATTTTAACATTCAAACAAGTAACGAGTATTAACTCAACATTCAAATACAGTAGAACCTCGATTAACCGGACTAATTATTGTCGATAGGCATCCGGATAATCGAAAATCCAGAGAATCCAATGTATGAAGAATAACGATGTGTAATTATCAAAAATAACAAATACATACATAGATATCAACGGAAATCAATGTTTAATAAGACATTAACATTTTCTTATGTATGTACAAATATATTTTTTTAAATATATTACATACATATACTAAACTGCAGCATAAATCGTGCAAAAATTCGAATTGTAGGTATGTACATATGTCCGGATAATTGCGAATCCGTATAACTGAGGTCCGGATAATCAAGGTTCTACTGTATATAAGATTATTTATAAATATCTGACAACGCATAATTTTAGCTACATACATATACAACAATACAAACTATTTATCATCTTTTCTGATCCTTCGGTATTATCCGCAAAAAGTGTACTATTTTAACAGAGTTTGGCAGCATCTAGTTTGAGCAGAAACTTTTTCTATAATTCACGTTATGAACAAATCGGTTTAAAACAAAGTTGGTCTAAAAAATCCGGATCTAATCAATTCTTAACACTATTCTTAGTCAATCTAAGTAACACGCCCCGTAGGAAATTAAAAGCTTTTTGCGTTAAATACATATTGAACTAAATACATACCCTCATCATTAAACTTTATAAAACAAATATAATATCATCTCGTCTGTAGCAAGTTTAGATTAGTACACATTTATAGTACATTACATACCTGCAGAATAATGCATTTAAAGTTGATTCCATGGTACTGCGATGCGTGAATGGTGTAGCTTATGTTAATCACATTACCATATACACAAGAAGCAATTTGCTTTCGCCTATTTAAGTTCACTATTTAACTTTGCCTTGAGTTGATTACATCAAGGAGGGAGTGCAAAGTTTCATATTCAATATCATATTTTGCTTCAACTACCCTTCTATCAAAGTTTGGCAATCATGGAAAGTCCTAAGAGCAATATTCTCTCAAATCAAAAATTCATTTTGATTTTTGTTTAAACAAATTTATGAGAATGAAATTAATATCGTATTGATATATCGTATATCAATAGTTCAATTTCATCTAAATAGTAAAAATATTTAAATGAAATCCATTCGTTTAAGTCTGCGTCCAAATCGTCATTTGAGGAAGTCAACAAAACACACTAGTATTTGTTAACACTACACCATTACAGTAATTAGTGATATTATGTATTGCGTAGTACTATTATATGAACACGTAGTACTATCATATATTCACTTTGTACTATGATTATAAGCGATTGTAATACTATCATATACTTACCTCAACTAATATATGCATGCGCAATATTGTTATATACCAATGTAATACTGTTACTCACGCTCGAAGTTATGTTATATATTCTCGTAATACTATAGTATTATGTAATATAGTATATACTTATATACTCGAGCAGTACTATCATATATGCCCGTAATAGTACTATCATATTCTAACGTAGTACTATCATATACTAGCGTAGTACTAATATATACTGGCGTATTACTACTACACATGCACGTAGTACTATTACATATGCTACTTTATACCAGCGTAGTACTATTATTTACTCACTTATGGAAAAATTCTACCGTTAAATACACCAATGTTATCACAGCTGCTTTTTTCACATAAAATGCTATTAAAAACTGTCAAAATGCTATGTATTTGCTGTGCAGTAAGGTGTTTTAGGTATAAATCTTAACCTAGAAAACGCACAAACGCAAATCATGACTGCGTCTTTCTGATGTGTCATAATAGTTCATGCAAAAAGTTAGATTTTATGTGCCTATAGCACAGCAAATTTTATATAAAAAAGCAGCGTATCATTGGTCTATTTTACGGCAGAAATGGCCCATTAGTCTTATCCTTATAATAGTACTTAGTCTAGAGATGGGCTTATCATATCCGAAGCCGGAACGGTTAGGATTTGACTCCGCTTCAGATAGGAATTATATCCACTTAATAACTCCACAACTCCGACAACTTTGAAACATAATACTTGACACAAATGTGTTTTCTAGTGTGTTGTTTACTTAGGAAATAGTTTACAAATATTTCAAACATTTTTGTTCATTTTATTATAATAGTTACTATTTTATGCATTTCAATATGCATACAAATCTCAAATTGACACAAAACTTTTTTTTTCTTGTTTTTTTTTTTAAACAGCAATCAGAACCTTACGTTCTATGAGCTGTTGGGCTGAAACTTCTCCCCACTTCGTATTTTCTAGATGGTAACCCAATGGTTAATCCATCCATATTTGATGATATTTGTTATTAGAATTAATCTAATAGGGCTGACTTTTTTATTGATGCAGCAATGCCGGGCAAGGGCTATTATCACTTGGAAACATATTGCTATCTATATTTCCAAGTGAAAATCGTTGTCACGACACAAAACTTGAGAATCAAAATCAATTTTGTAATTATTTTTGAAAAAAAAAACAGAATTCTTTGAGTATGTTTATTTTTATATGAAAATAATGTAGTGAACTTTATATATGAAACAAGAACAAATCTTTGTGTATAATATTTTTCACAAAATAATAATACCTCACATTCTTATATTATTTCCTTTTCGAGAATTAATTATACATTAGGTAGTTTGATTAGCATACTATTACTTTAAGTAATTATAAAATCATAATTGTGTAAAAGTTATAATACAATACTAAATATTTTTAGCTCGTTGTATACCATTAAAAGAGCTTATTCACGGACAAACATTATCAGTATATTCTATAGAATACAAAATAGCATTATTTATATATGTATATCTGGAAAGTCTGGTTAAAACTGGTTGTGATGCGAGAAAAAGACCACTTCTTTCGACCCAAATCTTTGTATTAGTAAAAAATCTCAAGCAAATATCAGCACATTTTAACAGATTTAGTATCAGTTTAGGGAAGTCGGATATGACAAATCCTGTGAAACAACTCCACTCGGATTCACTCTGAAGGAGGAGTTGTATCGGAGTGATAACTCCGAAATGAGTTACCCATCTCTAGTACTTACACACGTGGTACTATTATTTCTATTGTAGTAGTATATACACATTTTTAATTGTGTGTACACTACCAGAAAAATGGGTCTTTCCGAAAAACAGTTACTTTAATCACGCGCTAATCTTTTTCATAGTAGAGAAAGAAATTACTAGTAATGTTTACAGAAAATTATGTGGATGCGAGATAGTAGTTTATTATTAATTTGATTAACATAATCAGTTATTGCTCATATCGAAATTTTAATATCTAGAAGAATTTTGTTCAGAAGTATGAATAAGAACTTTAAAATTTTTATGGGCGTAGATAGTCATATCAAGTTTAATTATTAACATTTAGTCTAAATAACATTAAAATTTGATATAGATAACGTAAATTTACTAAGGTAGTATCTATGTTTCAATATTGTTAAAACCATTTGCAAGATCATGTAACCCACAACCGGTTTCACAAACACCCCCCCCCCCCCCCCGTTTCAAAAAAACAATTTGTTGCGCCTCACTTAAAATACCATTTCAACATTTTTTGTTTATTTTCGATAATAGTATTTTGGTAACATCTGTACCCTTATAACAGCTTTGCGACCTCAGAGGTTGAGCGCCCTTAACTTATCATTTTTATTACTAATAATTTCTGTTTGTTATAATCGAATTGTTCAGAATTTTAGAATCAAATCCAGTTTAGCATGCGAGAATATCGTCATACTTTAGTGAAAACTTGAATAATTTAGTCGCTGATAAATTGATTGACCGAATTGTCAGGCAAATTCGGTTTGTAAAATGTTTTGCATTCATCTAAAATAAAAAATAGACAACAACATTCAATAAAATTTCCGCTTGAATTTTTAACTATTATAATAGCTATCGCGAGGATTATTTGTGATTGAAATTGCTGATTAATATTTCCTGTGAAATGAATTGCTATTAATAATTTAGCATCGGATGTACCAGGATCAGTATTAATTTATTCGACTATATGATATAGTAGAGTGTTACGTTTCTGCATACGTTATTATTAACTATTAAATAGTTTTCAACTTTGTCGTAGCTTTCAACAATTATATATAGATTTTAGAAAGCACTTTACAATCATTAGTTTAGAGTTAACTTAAATTGATGACAATAGACATTTTTTTTAGATAATCTTTTATGAAATGTACGATATTCATTTTAAATATAGATAGTTATTCTATAATAAAAAACTCAGACAAATGTATTTTATATTTGAAGTAGAAGTAACATTGGCAACTTCTTCTATTGTCATTTACTTGTCATAATGTGATTTAACTATGTTGTCTTATATATTTTGGTATATGTCGACTAAAGACAGTTGTAAATTACATGGTAAGATGAAAAAAAATGGAATAAGATAATAAAAATTTAAAGTTTATTTATGATTTTTTATTTATTGCTAGGGAGAGTACTTTAATTTGATTTGCATAATAATTTAATACTAAATTAACACAAATCCAAAACCAATAAATAACTCGTTTACATTAGATTTATTGGTTGTTTCATTTTTTGCACTTTACTTCGTCTAAATCATAGGTTCCCAAACTTGTTTGTGCCGTGGACCCCTTGCGATATTTTTCGTTTTGTCATGGACCCCCTATATTATGGTTTATCCGGGACAGTTCCGGGTTTTCATCTTTTGATCCGGGTTTTTTCAAAATCAATATTTGTCCCGGATTTTTGAAAAGTATAGGCTTAAATCTTAATTAAAATTTCCCTAATTATAATTTGTTTTTTCTTAATTCAAATTAAATTACAACTACTTATCAAATAAATTATGTGTAACAGTGTGTTTTTTATCTCTTGTAAAACGTAATGAATGAGAAAATTGCTGAATTCAAAATTCCAAAGGCGAATTTAATTTCATAAAATTTAAAAAAAAGAAAACAAACAAGCCAATAGTAATTTTTTCAAGTTATATAATCGAGTTAGAAATCTTACTAATAGTCCGCAATTGTAATTTGAACGAATACAATATATTTTTAAACAAACTGTTTTTATTGTATTTTATTGTATTGTATTTTATTATTTGTGATACTATTAACAGATCGTCCTATGCTCAACTTAATATATCGAGCAACAAAATGAATTTAAAATGGACTTAGTAAAAAGACGAGTAAAAAATGCTCAAAAATGGACGAAAAATTTGTTAGTTTTTTTAATTTTTCACAGACTTCCCGGGCACGTAGAAGCTTCAATCAAACGTCAGGTGAACTGTCTTGTGGGCTAGAATAACGTGAAAAAATCCGCATTTTAATATTCTCAACGGTTCCCGAATAAATAAGAAAAAACTGAAATCATACCATGACCCTAGGGTCATGAATTGTGTTCCGATGAGGGAAAAAAAAAATTGCGTCCGATTTTGATGGCTTTTGCACCGTAGGTGCCTTATGACCTCAGGAAAATGCCATTAAAAATTTCGATCGCACTTCCAATAGTTTTCGAGAAAAACGCATTTTTAATATTTCAATATTATTAAAAAAAATTGGTTTTTTGCAAATATCTCGGAAATGGTTAGAGCTATCACAAAACGTTTTACACCAGCTTGTACACATTTTAAATACGCATATTTCATTCATATACGCCATGATCCTATGTTAAATATTTTCCGAGATATAGGCGTTTAACTAATTCAAACTTAAACTAGTTGAAGGTGCATTTAGCCTTAAGGCAAGTTGCTTGAACTTCCCGAAATGTGTAAATAATATACTAATTCAATCCGACTTTATAATAATCCAATAAGCAATTTTATCTGTGTTTGACAATAATTTTTTATTCTATAAACTTTAAAATAAGCAACTTGATCTGCGTTTCACAATATTTTTTTATTTTATAATTATTACGAAATTTATATATTGATATCTTTCGAACAGCTTTTGATTTTTTAAAATCGGTTCGGTAGGATGAGCTTAAATGTCGACGAAAATTTAACACTTTTTTTCAACAGTTAATTACAAGAAAACGGCTCGGTAGATTTTCACCTAAAATTAATCAGCATCATTCCCAAATGATATCTTTCGAACAGCTTTTGATTTTTTAAAATCGGTTCGGTAGGATGAGCTTAAATGTCGACGAAAATTTAACACTTTTTTTCAACAGTTAATTACAAGAAAACGGCTCGGTAGATTTTCACCTAAAATTAATCAGCACCATTCCCAACTAATATCTTTCAAACAGCTTTTGATTTTTTAAAATCGGTTCGGTAGGATGAGCTTAAATGTCGACGAAAATTTAACACTTTTTTTCAACAGTTAATTACAAGAAAACGGCTCGGTAGATTTTCACCTAAAATTAATCAGCATCATTCCCAAATGATATCTTTCGAACAGCTTTTGATTTTTTAAAATCGGTTCGGTAGGATGAGCTTAAATGTCGACGAAAATTTAACACTTTTTTTCAACAGTTAATTACAAGAAAACGGCTCGGTAGATTTTCACCTAAAATTAATCAGCACCATTCCCAACTAATATCTTTCGAACAGCTTTTGATTTTTTAAAATCGGTTCGGTAGGATGAGCTTAAATGTCGACGAAAATTTAACACTTTTTTTCAACAGTTAATTACAAAAAACGGCTCGGTAGATTTTCACCTAAAATTAATCAGCACCATTCCCAAATGATATCTTTCGAACAGCTTTTGATTTTTTAAAATCGGTTCGGTAGGATGAGCTTAAATGTCGACGAAAATTTAACACTTTTTTTCAACAGTTAATTACAAGAAAACGGCTCGGTAGATTTTCACCTAAAATTAATCAGCACCATTCCCAAATGATATCTTTCGAACAGCTTTTGATTTTTTAAAATCGGTTCGGTAGGATGAGCTTAAATGTCGACGAAAATTTAACACTTTTTTTCAACAGTTAATTACAAGAAAACGGCTCGGTAGATTTTCACCTAAAATTAATCAGCACCATTCCCAAATGATATCTTTCGAACAGCTTTTGATTTTTTAAAATCGGTTCGGTAGGATGAGCTTAAATGTCGACGAAAATTTAACACTTTTTTTCAACAGTTAATTACAAGAAAACGGCTCGGTAGATTTTCACCTAAAATTAATCAGCACCATTCCCAACTAATATCTTTCGAACAGCTTTTGATTTTTTAAAATCGGTTCGGTAGGATGAGCTTAAATGTCGACGAAAATTTAACACTTTTTTTCAACAGTTAATTACAAGAAAACGGCTCGGTAGATTTTCACCTAAAATTAATCAGCACCATTCCCAAATGATATCTTTCGAACAGCTTTTGATTTTTTAAAATCGGTTCGGTAGGATGAGCTTAAATGTCGACGAAAATTTAACACTTTTTTTCAACAGTTAATTACAAGAAAACGGCTCGGTAGATTTTCACCTAAAATTAATCAGCATCATTCCCAAATGATATCTTTCGAACAGTTTTTGATTTTTTAAAATCGTTCGGTAGGATGAGCTTAAATGTGGACGAAAAGTTTTTTTCAAATTACAAAGAAACGGCTTGGCAGATCGTTGCACAAAACTGACAAACGATAGTCCTTATCGAAATACATCAAATGGCTTTTAAATTTCTAAAATCGGTTCAGGCGTTTTTGAGAAAACGTCGATCAAAAGTCTAATTTTGACAAATGCCAAAAAGACCATACTGATTTTTGCAAACTTTGACGAATTTTTAAAGCTGAACCAGTTATCGTAGGGCCGTAATATTTTAGTATGATCTAGAAGACTATGGTATCTATCGTTAAAAAAATAATCATAAAAATCGTCGAATTTTTTTTTTTTTTAAACTTTATTACAAGAAAACGGCCCGGCCGATCTCTACCAAAAACTAATCAGCACGATTCCCAACCAATATCTTTCGAACGTTTTTTGAATTTTCAAAATCGATTCAGAATTGCGGGCTAAAACGTAGACGAAAAATTTTTCACTTTTCTGCCATTTATAAAGAAACGGCTTGGTCGATCGTCGCACAAAACTGACAAACAATAGTTCTCGTCGAGATACATCGAATGGCTTTTAAATTTTTGAAATCGACCCAGCCGTTTTCGAGAAAACGTCGATTTACGGCAAAAAATCTGTTCACATACACACACACACACACACACACACACACACACACACCCACACACACATACTTTTTCCAAATTTGATCTCATTCGATTCAGAATGGCTTGAAACGTCGAGAAAACATAAAATTAGCGAATCGGATTTTTTGATGAAAACATAAACTTCTCCTTCGGGAAGTTAAAAATTGAAACAGTTTTTTGCGTATATCTCGCGAACGGTAAGAGGTATCTTAAAACTTTTTACACTGGGTTAAAGATCTTTTGATTTAGAATATTTCGCCTGGTAACATCAATATCCTATGATGAATCGTTCAAAAGTTATGAGCGCTTAAAGATTTCATGAGTAAAAAATGCTCAAAAATGGACGAAAAATTTGTTAGTTTTTTTAATTTTTCACAGACTTCCCGGGCACGTAGAAGCTTCAATCAAACGTCAGGTGAACTGTCTTGTGGGCTAGAATAACGTGAAAAAATCCGCATTTTAATATTCTCAACGGTTCCCGAATAAATAAGAAAAAACTGAAATCATACCATGACCCTAGGGTCATGAATTGTGTTCCGATGAGGGGAAAAAAAATTGCGTCCGATTTTGATGGCTTTTGCACCGTAGGTGCCTTATGACCTCAGTAAAATGCCATTAAAAAATTTCGATCGCACTTCCAATAGTTTTCGAGAAAAACGCATTTTTAATATTTCAATATTATTAAAAAAAATTGGTTTTTTGCAAATATCTCGGAAACGGTTAGAGCTATCACAAAAAGTTTTGCACCAGCTTGTACACATTTTAAATACGCATATTTTATTCATATACGTCATGATCCTATGTTAAATATTTTCCGAGATATAGGCGTTTAACTAATTCAAACTTAAAAAATTGAAACCGTTTTTTGCGTATATCTCGCGAACGGTAAGAGGTATCTTAAAACTTTTTACACTGGGTTAAAGATCTTTTGATTTAGAATATTTCGCCTGGTAACATCAATATCCTATGATGAATCGTTCAAAAGTTATGAGCGCTTAAAGATTTCATGAGTAAAAAATGCTCAAAAATGGACGAAAAATTTGTTAGTTTTTTTAATTTTTCACAGACTTCCCGGGCACGTAGAAGCTTCAATCAAACGTCAGGTGAACTGTCTTGTGGGCTAGAATAACGTGAAAAAATCCGCATTTTAATATTCTCAACGGTTCCCGAATAAATAAGAAAAAACTGAAATCATACCATGACCCTAGGGTCATGAATTGTGTTCCGATGAGGGGAAAAAAAAATTGCGTCCGATTTCGATGGCTTTTGCAGCGTGGGTGCCTTATGACCTCAGAAAAATGCCATTAAAAAATTTCGATCGCACTTCCAATAGTTTTCGAGAAAAACGCATTTTTAATATTTCAATATTATTAAAAAAAATTGGTTTTTTGCAAATATCTCGGAAACGGTTACAGCTATCACAAAAATTTTTGCACCAGCTTGTACACATTTTAAATACGCATATTTCATTCATATACGTCATGATCCTATGTTAAATATTTTCCGAGATATAGGCGTTTAACTAATTCAAACTTAAAAAATTGAAACAGTTTTTTGCTTGTATCTCGCGAACGGTAAGAGGTATCTTAAAACTTTTTACACTGGGTTAAAGATCTTTTAATTTAGAATATTTCGCCTAGTAACATCAATATCCTATGATGGATCGTTCAAAAGTTATGAGCGCTTAAAGATTTCATGAGTAAAAAATGCTCAAAAATGGACGAAAAATTTGTTAGTTTTTTTAATTTTTCACAGACTTCCCGGGCACGTAGAAGCTTCAATCAAACGTCAGGTGAACTGTCTTGTGGGCTAGAATAACGTGAAAAAATCCGCATTTTAATATTCTCAACGGTTCCCGAATAAATAAGAAAAAACTGAAATCATACCATGACCCTAGGGTCATGAATTGTGTTCCGATGAGGGGAAAAAAAATTGCGTCCGATTTTGATGGCTTTCGCACCGTAGGTGCCTTATGACCTCAGTAAAATGCCATTAAAAAATTTCGATCGCACTTCCAATAGTTTTCGAGAAAAACGCATTTTAATATTTCAATATTATTAAAAAAAATTGGTTTTTTGCAAATATCTCGGAAACGGTTAGAGCTATCACAAAAAGTTTTGCACCACTTGTACACATTTTAAATACGCATATTTTATTCATATACGTCATGATCCTATGTTAAATATTTTTCCGAGATATAGGCGTTTAACTAATTCAAACTAAAAAAATTGAAACCGTTTTTTGTGCGTATATCTCGCGAACGGTAAGGTATCTTATCTAAACTTTTACACTGGGTTAAAGATCTTTTGATTTAGAATATATCGCCTGGTAACATCAATATCCTATGATGAATCGTTCAAAAGTTATGAGCGCTTAAAGATTTCATGAGTAAAAAATGCTCAAAAATGGACGAAAAATTTGTTAGTTTTTTAATTTTTCACAGACTTCCCGGGCACGTAGAAGCTTCAATCAAACGTCAGGTGAACTGTCTTGTGGGCTAGAATAACGTGAAAAAATCCGCATTTTAATATTCTCAACGGTTCCCGAATAAATAAGAAAAAACTGAAATCATACCATGACCCTAGGGTCATGAATTGTGTTCCGATGAGGGGGAAAAAAAATGCGTCCGATTTTGATGGCTTTTGCACCGTAGGTGCCTTATGACCTCAGGAAAATGCCATTAAAAAATTTCGATCGCACTTCCAATAGTTTTCGAGAAAAACGCATTTTTAATATTTCAATATTATTAAAAAAATTGGTTTTTTGCAAATATCTCGGAAACGGTTAGAGCTATCACAAAAATTTTTGCACCAGCTTGTACACATTTTAAATACGCATATTTCATTCATATACGTCATGATCCTATGTTAAATATTTTCCGAGATATAGGCGTTTAACTAATTCAAACTTAAAAAATTGAAACCGTTTTTTGCGTATATCTCGCGAACGGTAAGAGGTATCTTAAAACTTTTTACACTGGGTTAAAGATCTTTTGATTTAGAATATTTCGCCTGGTAACATCAATATCCTATGATGAATCGTTCAAAAGTTATGAGCGCTTAAAAATTTCATGAGTAAAAATGCTCAAAAATGGACGAAAAATTTGTTAGTTTTTTTAATTTTTCACAGACTTCCCGGGCACGTAGAAGCTTCAATCAAACGTCAGGTGAACTGTCTTGTGGGCTAGAATAACGTGAAAAAATCCGCATTTTAATATTCTCAACGGTTCCCGAATAAATAAGAAAAAACTGAAATCATACCATGACCCTAGGGTCATGAATTGTGTTCCGATGAGGGGAAAAAAAATTGCGTCCGATTTTGATGGCTTTTGCACCGTAGGTGCCTTATGACCTCAGGAAAATGCCATTAAAAATTTCGATCGCACTTCCAATAGTTTTCGAGAAAAACGCATTTTTAATATTTCAATATTTTAAAAAAATTGGTTTTTTGCAAATATCTCGGAAACGGTTACAGCTATCACAAAAATTTTTGCACCAGCTTGTACACATTTTAAATACGCATATTCATTCATATACGTCATGATCCTATGTTAAATATTTTCCGAGATATAGGCGTTTAAC